>NW_027288093.1:167500-183694 GCF_047511675.1 Marmota flaviventris | reverse complement strand
CCCATCGCCTCGGGGACCGGACCGGCCCCAGCTCGGCGTCCCGCCACAATCGCTCAAACGCCCGGGCGACGTCTCCTTTCCCCCACCGGAGGTGGGGAAGAGCGCCCGGGCGCCCGCTCGCCTAACACTCCCCACGCCACTCGGCACTGGGGACGACAACGCAACCCGCTCCCCCCGGAGAGGGAACGCGCAACGCTGCCGAGCTTACCGCCTCGATCCCCCGAGCGAAGCAACAACGCTCTTCCTTTCGGGCACTCGCCTCAGAAACCCCCGCAGACGGGGCGAGACCGACAGCGAGGCGGCGGCCGGCCGCGGCAGCGGCACTGGGATCGGGAACAGCACACACCGGCTCAGCCTCAGGCACCTCAGGAAACGACCCGGAGCGCCCCAGGAGCACCGAAGCAGAGGCGCACCGTCGCGCCAAAGCAGCACGGCGGCAGCCCTCCCCGGCGCGGGGAGGGCCACACACGGCCCTTGGCCGCCCAGAGCGGGCGGCGAGCGAGAAGCACCCGCTACGTCAAAGGACCCCGGGAGCGAGGTCGAGGCCGGATTCCGCACCCCCGCCCTTCCCCGCACCGCGAACGGGCGGGGAGGCAAGGCGAGGGACCCGCAGGCAGGACGAGAAGAGCTGGCCCATTCACCATGAATGTCCGTCCCTCGCCTGGCGCGGCTTTGGTCCAGCCCAGGAGAGCGCAGAGTCACCACATCGATCAGCAGAGTGGGCGGGAGAGACCCAGGGAGCAGGGGGAGACCCGGCGAGGACCGCTTCTAAGAGGAGCCTGCTACGGCCTCACCGGCCCCACACCCCAGGGAGAGCGGCCGACGACACGGAACGGGGAACGCCTGACACGCGCGACTCAGAGCCACGGAAACGAGCGTCGTCACACCGCCCCCGGTGCCCGCAGCGAGGAGCGCACGGGCGGTAAAGGACCACCCGCCACCTCCCCCGCCGCCCCCCGGCGCCAGAAGACCGGCCGGCCGGAGGTGGCACCACCACCGCGAGGGCACTCCAGGTGCGCCAAAGAGCCGTCGCACGCAGGCCCAGGCAAGCAGCTCCAGAGGGAACGGGTCCGGGCCACCCCATCAGCCCAGAGCCCGGCACGCACCCGGAGGCCCAAGCTCCCTCCCTCTGGCGGCACGCGCCAGAGGACAACGTGTCAGCACCTACCCGATGGCAGAAAACGGCCAACTCGGGCCAAAACAATCGCGACCGGGGCAACGGGGAACAGTTCACTCAGCACCGCCGCCTTCCCTGAACAGAGTCGCGGTCAGCACACCGCGATATCGAGCCCATCACCGAGCTCCAGAGCCCCTAGGGACAACTGGTCGACCCTCGTGGACGAAGGCGAAAACAAGAGACGGGGACCACCATCTCCAACGAGCAGGACCGGGGGGCGGCCGGGGAACACGCTAAGGCGACCCACCACCGAAGGACGCCGGGCATAGCCATCAGGACAAGCCCCGGGCAGCGGGCCCCCAAAGAGGGAATGCGGCAAGGCCGGCCAAGCACACCCCTCTGGCCCGCCCGGCGCAGCCCCGCGGCCCCGCGGCCAAAACCCGTGAGAGAGAGGGAGAGGGAGAGGGAGAGGCAGCGGGAGAAAAATAACACAGGAGTCCCGGCGACCGACCCAGACGGGGCCAAGCGAAGCCCGTGGCGGCGAAGGAACCGCTCAGACTGCCACCCGAGGCGCCCGCGGCCCGGACCGAGCAGGGAGAGAAGACAACCGACACACACACAAAGCCTGCCGGTCCAGTATACCGCCAACGGGCCACAACGGCCCAGCCCAGCGCGACCGAGACAGTTCCGCTGGCGCCGCCCAACTCCTGGATCTCTGTCTCGGCCACCGCCACCGAATATCACGCCTTGGCGACTTCCGAGGATCAGACGCTCCCATAAAAGCGGCCACCAGGTGGAGCTCGACAACCGTCAACCAAATCAGGCGGAAGGGACGCGGAACCTCGGGCGGCGTCAGCGGGATCCGCTCCGCAGGGGTCGTAGAGAGTCACCCGGACACATCCCACCAGCCGGGTCGCCCCGCCAGGGCCCCCCACAGCGGCGGGCGCGAGACGCAGGCAGATCGGCCCAGCACCCCTAGAGAATCCGGCCGGGGACACGGGCGGTGTGGGACTTCAAAACCGAAACCACCACGGTGAAGCCACTATCAGACGGGCAGATTGCTAGGCCACGGTCGGATCCATCCACAGAATGGAGGAATTGACAGAAACGTGTAAAAACCCGTTGAAATCGGTTGCTTGGGAATTTGATCTGCTGGTCTTTGGGCTTGGTGTTTCCGCCTGTTTCTGTACCCAAAAAAAAAAAAAAAAAACCGGAAGATGAACAGCCTCTGAGAATCCTTCCTCCTCTGTCTGTGTCTGTGGTTCAGTGCCAGAGGGCCGGCCTAGCACATAGGAGGCACTGGGTTTGAGCCTTAGCGCGGCATACAAAAAGGAACACAGTCAAGAGAAGGCGTGCTGTCCACCTACAACTACTCTAAAAAAGAAAAAAGAAAAAAAAAGAATACTGACCATAATAGGAAAAAGGATTCTTCCTTGTGGAGTTCTATTTTGTCTGGCCACATTTTATATACATATATAAACATTTTTTTTTTTTATTTTTTTAAGAGAGAGTGAGAGAGAATTTTAATATTTACTTTTTAGTTTTCGGTGGACACAACATCTTCGTTTGTATGGGGCGCTGAGGACCGAACCCGGGCCGCACGCAACCAGGCGAGTGCGCTGCCACTTGAGCCACATCCCCAGCCCCTTTTTTAACTTTTACTTATTTTTCTTTTTTAAAGACAAAAGAAGGAGAGAGAGGGAGGGGGAGAGAGAGAGAGAGAGAGAGAGAGAGAGAGAGAGAGAGAGAGAGAGAGAGAGAGAGAATTTTTTAATGTTTGTTTTTCAGTATTCAGTGGGCACAACATCTTTATTTTATTTTATGTGGTGCTGAGTATCGAACCCAGCGCCCCGCGCATGCCAGGGGAGCGCGTTACCACTTGAGCCTCATCCCCAGCCCATTAATTCTTATCTGTATTTGTGTTTTTATTTACCAATTTTTTTTTTCATCTTGTGAAAACAGATCAACTTTAATTTCAGCACCTGAAGCTATCCAAGGGTATGCTCTATAAAGGTCATGGGACTGTTGTACACATTCAATAAAGTGACAACTCTGCCATACCACTTAGTATCTCACAATCAGGAACATACTTTTGAATTGCTTAAACAGAATCCACAGAATTAAAACAAAATCAGAAGCCATCCACAGTTATACTAATTGTCAATTACAAGTTTTACAATTAATACTTGATATAACAGTCAATATATAGCAGGGGATATTGAAATGATTTCAGAGTCTCATCCAGTTGTATTCGATTGGGAAGGTTTCTTGAATGGGGATAAAACTGGCCAAAGATAGATACAACCAGGATCAGACCAGCAAGTAAAAGTCCTACCACAGTTTCTGTGGTTTCCACTTTTTTTTTCTTTGTCAGTTAAAAGTGAACAGTGAGAATTAAATACTTATCTTTACATATACACAAGGTATGCTGTGAAGCATACTTGCTTACAAACATATAAAAATACTTGTTAAATAGTTCAATAAGAAAATAATGCACAAAAGTACATAGCAAAAACATTAACCATCTGTGACTCTGGAAAGCTCAATTCCGTGTTTTATATGACAGCAAACAAAAACAACTTTAGTTTTTTTGGAATGCCTTAAACCTGAAATACTTGAAAAGGAAGACAGACAGAAATCATTCATTCTTATCCTTAGCATGGCTGTGAAAGAGTTAAATTAAGAAACCAAGTACACATTGAGATGCCCAAGTCCAGAATGAGTCCAAATATTTGGCCACATAGAACACTATCATCTTCAAGAGGAGGAGTCATCACAGGCTTGATAAGCAGTTTTTTGTTTTTTTTTTTTTAAAGAGAGAATTTTTTAATATTTATGTTTTAGCTTTCGGCGGACACAACATCTTTGTATGTGGTGCTGAGGATGGAACCCGGGCCGCACGCATGCCAGGCGAGCGCGCTACCACTTGAGCCACATCCCCAGCCCCGAGAAGCAGGTTTTAATCCATAAATACAATAGGTATTTTGGTATTTTGGCCACTGGGAAAGAAAAGCTGTAGTATCAAGAAAGGTCTGATATGTCTCAATTTTGTAAACTCCGTTCAGTGTATTTAAGGTTATGTAAGGTTGACATCAAAATCTTTAAAGATAGGCAAAAAATTCATATTAAAAAAAAAAAACCCTCCTGTGGATGTTAGAATAACAGTAGGTAATATGATTCCAGAAGTTAAAAATTATTTCACAACCTAAAACTTCAGCTTAGCAAACAGCTTAGGTTGCACAACTGATTCATCCCTATTAAGATGTAAGCCCTTAAAAGAAGAATATGTCTGTATATGTAGACATGTATTTAGAAAGAATCAGATCATCTTTGAAGCAGCCTTAGTGTTTCCTTTAAATTGGTCTGGAAAGGATTAGCCGGCTTCTTGGTCTAAGGCTAACACGGTGATCATTTGTCTAAGGCTAGAAAGGTACCAACATGAGGTAAACCATCAGGAGAGGAGGAGGAGATGAGGGCTTTTCCTGGGAGTTGGTAGCTAAAATTCAAGGGATTCTTAGAAAATGACACAATGGCAGCCTTTCTTGTCTTTTTCTTTCCGAGTTGGTTCCGGTGAAGGAGGACATTCTTGCTCTTGAAATTTCCTTATAACCCGGACAAGTTCATGAAAGGCTTGATCTACATTCATCCTCATCTTTGCTGATGCCTCCATGTATGTTACTTTAAGTTGCCATGCTAACTGCTGTCCTTCCTCCTGTGTAACCTGTCTTTCATGATCCAGGTCTGCTTTATTACCAATTAAAATCATTGGAAACTCATCACGATCCTTTACTCTGAGAATCTGTCTTTGAAACGTATAGATTTCTTCAAAACTGCGGAGCCCAGCCGGGCCGTGCCGCGCCGAGCCGCGCCGAGCCTCCGCCGCCCGCCCTAGGCCCGGCTTCGGGGACGTGTGCGGACGGGCGGGGGTCCCGAGCGCCGGGAGCTGCCAGGAAGGACTCTGGGCGCGGCAGCAAGCCCCGGGGCTGACTTGGTGCTGCCCGAGGCGCAGAGAAGCCGACTGAGCGCAGGGGTCAGGGGCTGCAGCGGCCGGGGACTGGCTCCTCTGAGCTTCTCCGCAGCGCCTGCGGAACGCAGCCTCCACCGCCGCTACAAATGGCCGTCTATTTACCTATCTGTTTACCTGAGTTTTTTGTTGTTTTTTGAGCATTTTCTTAAACCGCAAGTCATTTTCCATTGGGTCACAGAGCCAAATTTTACGTTTAGGCACTTGGTAATAAGAAGCTATAACAGGGCTCTAAGAGCGGTTGCCTTGGCTAAAAAGCGTGGGCCCTTGTCCCAGAGCGAAACAACAACAACAACGGGGGGGTGGGGGGGGGGACAAAAAGCCAAAAAAAAAAAAAAGAATCAAACAAATAATCCAATCAATCCATGGGCCAAGGACCTGAACAGATACTTCTCAGAAGTGGATTAAGACGCTCCTATAAAAGCGGCCACCAGGGGGAGCTCGAAAACCGTCAACAAAATCAGGCGGAAGGGACGCGGAACCTCGGTCGGTGTCAGCGAGATCCGCTTAGCAGGGGTCGTAGAAAGTCACCTGGACACGTCCCGCCAGCTGCCCACCCCACCCCCACCCCCACCCCCCCCCCCACCCCGCGCCAGGGTCCCCCGCAGCAGCAGGAGGCGCCGGCAGTCTGCCCAGCACCCCTAGAGAATCCGGCGGTGTGGGACTTCAAAACCGAAACCACCACGGTGAAGCCACAATTAGTCAGGCCGACTGACTGATAGGCCACGGTTGGATCCATCCAGACTATGTAGGAATTGACGGAAACATGTAAAAATCAGTTTGAAATCGGTTGCTTGGGAATTTGATCTGCTTGTCTTTGGGCTTTGTGTTTCCTGCTTTTTCAGTACAAAAAAAAAATTGGAAGATGACCAGCCTCTGAGAATCCTTTCTTGTCTAGGGGCTGTCTGTGTCTTTGGGTCAGTGGCAGAGGACCGGCCTAGCACAGAGTTTGAGCCTTAGCACGCCATACAAAAAGGAACAAATCGAAAGAAGGTGTGCTGTCCACCGACAACGTACTACGAAACAGAAAAAAAAAAAAAAAAAAAAGAATACTAATCATAATAGGAAAAAGGATTCTTCCTTGTGGAGTTCTATTTTGTCTGTTTGGCCATTTTATCTTTTTCTTTCTTTCTTTCTTTTTTTTTTTTTTTTTTTTTTTTTTTTTTTTTTTTGTTGTTGTATTTTTATTTTTATTGATCTATCAATATCACGGAGCCAAATTTTACATTTAGGCACTTGGTAATAAGAAGCTGTAACAGGGCTCTAAGTGAGGCTGCCTTGGCTAAAAAGCATGGTCTGTTGCCCTAGACTGAAACACCACATGCTCTGGGATAAATCAAGCTGGAGAAAGCTTGCCATCTCTACCTTCATTTTTATCTGTGTGCACATATTACGCACTGTTTCATCTAAGAAGTAGCAGTGCAACCAATATCTATCAGCCCTAAATGGACCCAACCCCTGCCCTCCCCAGCCACACAGGAGAGACCACAGTCTGAGCAAGAGCACTTCATGGTGTTGTCAGTCTGGTGTTGTGGCTCAATGGTACAGCACTTACCAAGTACGTATGAGGCACAGGGTTCAATCCCAGCACCACATTAAAATCATCATCATCACCTAAATAAACAAAATAAACATATGTATATATTTATCTGTTTATTTATTGGAGGAGGCCTGTAACCAGGGATTGAACTCAGTGGCACTCACTGACTGCGGAGCCACATCCCCTAGCCCTACCTATCTAGTATGTTACTTAGAGACAGGGTCTCACTGAGTTGCTTAGTGTCTCACTTTTGCTGAGGGTGGCTTTAAACTCTCGATCCTCCTGCCTCGGCTGTGTGTGTGTGTGTGTGTGTGTGTGTGTGTGTGAGAGAGAGAGAGAGAGAGAGAGAGAGAGAGAGAGAGAGAGAGAGAGAGAAGCGTGTCTGGGATGACAGGCATAGGCCACTGTACCCAGTCACTTATTTATTTTATTTTCAGTATGACTTCAAGGTACACACAAGACAATCACTGCCAGGCGTAGGAGGAACATAGCACATTGATAAACAGTCAGATGTTTGAGGAAGCATTCAACAATCTTAAGGTAGTGTGCAAGTCTTTCAATAACCTCAAAATACCTACATGAGGGTTGGGATTGTAGCTCAGTGGTAGAGTGCTTGCCTTGCATTCGTGAGGCCCTGGGTTCCATCCTCAGCACCACATAAAAATAAATAAATAAAAATAAAGATATTGTGTCCATCTACAGCTGAAAAATAAATAAATACATAAATAAATGGATGAATGAATAAATAAATACCTACATGAAAACCAGAGAGAATTAAAAGAAACGATGGATAAATCTATTATGGCAAAGAGGCGAGAACACTCATCCCTTAGCAGCTGACGACTTAGGCCATAAATAAATAATCAGTAACAAAGGACAGCAGAACTACATCGCGAACAACCCACACCTAATGGGCATGTTCAGAACACTGCAAGGCCACCACCACACAGCAGACATTCTTTTAAAGCGAATACGGAATGTTTACCAAAGTTGACCGTAGAATGGAACATAAACCAAATCTCCACAAAGTCTAAAAGATGAAATCACACCACAACTCTTCTCTGAACAACACAAAAGTAAGCTGGAGGTCGGGCATGTTGGCCACTGCCAGGAGTCATTTCAAGAACCGGATTAAACCCAAAGAAAGTATAAACCTGTAGATTCACAAATCTCAGGGAGAAATAGCAGCATCCATCTTTCACAAACTCTTGAGAGGGGCAGGTCAGGGGTCAAGGTGAGATTGAAATACCCCCAACAAAGTGTCAACTTTATCAAATCAGTAGCCTAGAGAGAGCAGGTACTTGTACTATTCCTTCTCGGTGCCATTGTGGTTTTTTTTTTTTTTTTTTTTTTGGGGGGGGGGGGAGGGGGAGGGGTGGTTCCAGCCACTTTGGGTTCCTACCACTTTGTCTGCAAGGGAAAATTTGTTTTCTGTCAGGATGGGGTGCCAGTTATCAGGGCGGGCGGGGAAGTAAGATTCTTACACTAAACCGGGCTTGCTTGCGGGCAGGTCTCAGTTCTAATTTACATAACAAAAGGCAGTGCAAAGTCTCTCCCACTGCCCCTGAAGGAAGAAAAATGTGGCCTCTCCAGGCTGTTCACAATTCCCAACCTGTTTCAAATTCCAGTATGGTTTCGCGTATCTGTTTTAAGGGTCAGTTTGTCTCTCTGACTCTGCATTTATGCTGACCGATTGGTTTAAAACTAAACTAAGAGGTTAATTTGAATATCATTTGTTTCAGAGCATTGGTTCAATGTGTCCACCAGCATTTAATTTCTCTCTCCTGATGTTCCTTAGTAATCTGATTGCTTTGGCCTCCTTCTCCTGGATCATGTGTAACTTGCCCCCCTTTGGTATAAAAAGAAACCTAGGAGGAGATTGATCCTAAAGAAAAGGGGTGCTCCACTAAGTGAGAAACTGAAAATCAAGCGAGAGAGAGATGTGTGTGTGTGTGTGTGTGTGTGTGTGTGTGTGTGTGTGTAAGTTATAGAGAGAGAAGGGGAGAGTCTCTTGTACTTCAGGGTTTTTGTTTGTCTGTCTGTCTGTTTGTTTCTTTGTTTGTTTGTTCTCTAATAATTACAGTGTTTCAATTGGAAGCTCTGCCCTGGGTAATTCTTTCCAATTCTTAGAAAGTAGTAACTGTGGTTATGTTCATTTCTGTTAATGATCCATTCTTCCTGCCTCTTAAATTCATTGATCACCCAGAACTTTTTTGTTTGGGGCAGGAGGGGGCCAGGTGCTTGAGAGAATTTTTTTTTTTTTTTCCTGTGTCATTTGAACGGAGATTTGGACCTCTGACTAAGAGTAGAGTTTTCCTAGAGAAAAGAGAAGAGCTCTAAGGGAAAAGCAGGGGGATTAGATTTAAAAAAAAAAAAAAAAAAAGCCTTTTGAAACCAAACTATTGTTAGGTAAAACTGCTTACTCTTTGCCGTGAATGAGAAGAATCTTAAAATATGTGATGTGTTTGGGTCAGTCCAATGTGTCTTTGCGATGATTCATCATCTGAAGTGGCACCCCCTTTCTCCACTGAAAAGTCTTAACTGGGCCTCTTCAGAAATCTTCACCCAGACTGGTTTTAGGTCTGTCAGGCAGCCGAAGAGTCTCTGCCAAAGAACTCAAGGTGGATAAACTTCCTATTTTCGTGTCGCCCTGTTTACTTGGCCACTGGCCGAGAAGATACCAGCACTCCCCCTTACTAGTTTTTCACAAACATATCCAGAATAGTACTTTGAAGAAATGTGCAAACAAGGCCTCTGGCCTTGAGCTGGACTTCACAGAGATGTCTACAGGTTTAAGATACGAGAAGAAGTTACCAACTGGACTCCATGGTAACAGCTGGCAGGGGGAGACTAGACAGGGGAGAAGAAGCTCTCCCCTTCTCAGGTGTTGTCCTCGAGGGGTTAACATGCCCAGAACAGTGAGAGAAAAAGCTGCTTTTATGTGAACTTCTGCTGACCATGAGTTTCTGAGCCCCTCCCCTTACATGCTCGGTAGAAAACTCTGAAACTACCTGAACTCAGGGGATTAATTCATTACAGCAAAAGCCAGCCGTGTCCTCTGAACTTGGCTGCAGCCAAATAAAACCGTTTTCCTGCTCTGTTCGGTCGGTGCCTTGCCTCATTTGTCCCTACAACACATCCATGTAAGGAAGACTTTATCAAACCAGTAGCCTAGGTAAAGCAGGTTCCAGGTTGCTTTTTGCCACCACCACCACCACCACCACCACCAACAACAACCCCTCCCCCCTTTCGCCCCCCCCCCCCTTCTTTGCAACTGAGAGATAAGATCCAGCTAACATGGGTCACTCTATATGCAATGAATACCAATAATTTCTTCTGATTTTTTTTTAACTACATACAAACAAACAAACCAAAAACCATGAAAAGTATAAACTATGTTACTGAGAATCAAGAAGAGTAATTCACTCATGTAAATTCAGAAATTCGTAAGGGTGGCTGTGGTTTCTGTCTGTTGCTGTTGTTGTCCTTTTTGTCTTTTTTAAAAAAATTTTCTCCCAACAGTCAAATCAAGGAACTGGGGGGGGGGGGGGAGGTGGGGGGGGGTCAGAAAGAAAATGTAACAGGGGTCCACTTTATATGCTTTGAGTATAAGTCTCACTGCTCAGCCACTGAGGCTCATGTTAAAACCCATATCCTTTTTCCTTTCTCTTTTTCCTTCCCTCCCCCTCCCTAATCATAGGTGAAGGCTATATTGACTTTCAGGGTGGGTTATCTGCCCATTGGCTAACAAATATTTAGAATTTCCATCCAGAAAATCACTTTTCTGTTTGATAACCTTGTTAGGCCTCGAACAACAGAGTGTCAGCAGAGTCGTCAGAGTTTTGTTGCTGTAAAGGTTCAGTTCTTATGTTTTCTTATTATAATAAATTCCCCCTCTTCCTTCTGAGATGCTTTGCCTCTGAGCAACACCCCCCCCAACACCTACCCCCCCTTCTCTCTCTCTCTCTCTCTCTCTCTCTCTCTCTCTCTCTCTCTCTCTCTCTCTCATTACCGCAGGGCTCCATAAGTTGCTGAGGCTGTGTTAGTCTTGTGATTCTCCTGAATCACCCCACATGTCTGTCACTGGAGATGTGTACACATCTGGGGAGTAGAGTAGTATGCTGTGTGTGAGAGATTATTTTATTCTTCAAAAGTCGGTACACTTGAAGACATATAGGTTTCCTACATGAGAGGTCACCAATTAGTGCCCTTTTTATTAGAACGTGTATTGTATCGAAGCTCTAAACTTATCCCATAGTCAGTGACACATGTGGAAGTTCTAACATATGCATTCGGTGTAACATTCAGATTTAAAAAAAAAAAAAAAAAAGATCTGTGCTTGGGGCTGGGGATGCGGCTCAGGTGGTAGCCCGCTCACCTGGCATGCGTGCGGCCCGGGTTTGATCCTCAGCACCACATACTAACAAAGATGTTGTGTCCGCCGAAAACTAACTAACTAACTAACTAAATAAATAAATATTTAAAAATTCTCTCTCTCTGTCTCTCGCTCTCACACTCTCTCTAAAAAAATTTTAAAAATAAATAAATAAATAAAAAGATCTGTGCCATTAATGACCAGTTTTCACATCTGTTAGTTTTAATTGAGTAAGTAAGGGTTTGGGGATCGTTTGTTGAAAGAATACTCCTGTACCAGGTGAGTGGCACTGTTTTCTGAATGCATAAGAGTATTTGTCCACTTGAGTCCAAGCTGTTCACCTAGGTCCAACTGTTGGTGAGCAAAAACCACATCGTGGCAGTTATCTGGCCAGAGTCATAGATTCTGAACGTGGCTTCCAAAGTCAAAGGTCAATGAATGTACGTAGGACTTGTAGGCAACTGTTGATGTGAAGATCTCTGGGCTTGTTGTACAGTAAATATGTCTGTGTTCCTTCAGCATAGAAGGAAATGTATTCATTATAGAATGCAAAGCTTGGGCTAGGGTTTTAGCTCGGTAGTAGACCACTTGCCTGGGACGTGTGGGGCGCTGGATTCGATCCTGAGCACCACAGAACCCAAAACAAAGGGGCAAACAAGCAAATAGGGTAAAGATAGCGTGTCCATCCATCTACAACTCAAGAAATTAAAGGGGAAAAAAATTAAAATGCAAGGCTTAGCCAGGCATGGGTTGGGGGTTCATGTGTGTCCTCCCCCCCCCCCCCCAGAGGATCAGGAGGAGCTTGAGAGAAGGATTGTAAGCTCATAGCGAGAGAAAGTAACCTCGCGAGACCCCTGTCTCCAAAAGAAAAGTTGTGATAGTAAAAGCAAATGGGACTCCGTTTTGTCTTATGTCTCCATTCTGTAAAACAACCAGGCCAAGTAGAAGGGTGATGACTGGGGCAAGATGTTCTTTTCCTTGTGCTATAGAAACCTTTAAGAACACGGAACTACGTGATGGGACATTGTTTCTGTAACTAGCCCATAACGGTGTGTGTGGGGGTGGGGGGGGGGGGGCTATGCTTCTGTCACTGGAGTGGCTAGGCTGATTGTGATTGGCTGAGCGTCCCTCTGCCTGACTTCACTCTCCCGCTTCTGTAACTTGGCTTGCTTGCATTAGCTAGACGCCCCCTCCCCCCAAAACGTCCCTTTTGCAGGTTTCAGTCTTATAAGGGGCACCCTTGCAATTGTTTGGGGCTGGCCAGGGGAACAGCTTTATGTTCTTCTGCTCAGTCGCCACTACTTGTGCTTTAATAAAGGCTTGATTCCTTTCTACGTGAGTCTGGAAGTCAGTTTTTGAAACCCTGGGACCAAGCTTTAACTAGAACAAGCAAGCAAGCCAGAAAACAAATGAATAGATAGATAGATAGATAAATTGAATATGGGGATGTGGCTCAGTCAGTGTTCAAGTGAGCGCTTCTGGGTTCAACTCATAAATCAATGGATTTACCAAAAATGTATAAAAATATCTGTATAAAAAGGGGAGGGGATGTTGGTTTAGCTCAGTGGTAAACTGTGTCTGTGTTCAGTCCCCAGTTCCAGGCTCCAGTCAGAAACCAGCCCCTGTGTAAGGGGCTGGTTTTTAGTTCCATCCCCACCAAGGAAACCCTGACATGCGTATGGGGAGCCTTATTTGTCTATTGGATGCCAAGGGTAGAGTGATTTCCATCTTGATCTCCCCCCCCCCCACCCGCTTTTTTTTTTTTTCTGTGTGAGCAAGGTCTCTTCTAGTGTCTTGATTTTATTTATTTATTTGGCCTAGTTGGAAACAATGCCTTTATGTTATTAGTTTCTTTTTATCTGGAGCCGAGGATGGAACCCAGGGCCTCGAATATGCTAGGCGAGCACTCCAACGCTGAGATATAAAGGACCCCAGCCCATCCCAGCCCAGCACGGCAGTCTTCAATTTTTTTTTTTTTCCTTTCCCGTGGGCACTTTGAGATGAGATTGCCTTGCCTGTTTTGGTTGTTTGAGTCTCTCTTTGTTCACTACTTTTGTTTCTTTTGTGATGCTAGGCTGGGGAAGAAACCCAGGGCCTTGGGCATTGGTCCACAAACGGTCTTGATTGCTGGGCAACACCCTCACCTTTTTTCTTTTGTCTCTTCCCTTCCCCAGAAAGTAAACCCAGGAAGGGCCTCCCTCTCCTTCTCCCAGGCCCAAATTCATCCTGTTTGGGTTTTGTGCGCAGACCGGTACACACTAGACACACACACACACACACACACACACACACACAGGAAACATCACTGTTTTGTTTTTGTTTGTTTCTCTCTTAACCTCATCCAGGCCCTCCCTCATAACTCTCAGGGGTGGGGGAAGGTGTTTACTATGGACCTCTAGTGGTGACAGCCTTGGGAGGGACTACTGCTGGGGAATTGGAGTGAGTGGGATGGGGGAAGTGTGGATTATAGTTCAAATTCCAAGGGTCGGGCAGAGGCACAGAAGCTATCTCCTAGGTGGGGCATGTTAAAGGCTAAGGAAAGTGATCAGATACCAGGGGTGAAAGAGGTATGTCCTCCCCCCCCCCCCAGTGCTTCCGGGGGACTTTACTGTATGGGGGAGGGGGGGCGGGGGAACAACCGCACTGAGGCCCGTGCCCATCTGTCTTTCCAGGGACTCAGTAGGCTGAGGGAAGAGAGGAAGATATGACGCGGCGGCTTGCAGCGTAGTGATCTGTATATGGATATAGATATACATATCTAAGTCTGTCTGTCTGTCTGTCTCTCTATCTATCTATCTATCTATCTATGTCTACACATGTAGATAGATTATATCTAAACTGGAAATGGAACTCAGGCAGGCCTTCCAAAATGACGGTAGCTTTGCGCCACCTAGCGTTCAGTGACTGCAACTAACGAGGCTGCCCTTTTCAGACCACAGACCACTCACTGTGGACTCCCAAGTTCCACAGGGTGGAAACCCGTCGCTATGCACATTCTCGTGTATATGCTTGTGTTTCTGACCCGGTGGCAAGATGAGATCCGACTGAAGAAGCCAAGCAAGCCTAAAACGTGTGTCCCACCTTCACCACTCCTAAGTGTGGAGGATTAGCTGACTGAGAAAGCCTTAGGGGAGGGAGCAGCTTCGGTCCCATAGGGGACAGTTGGGGAAGGCAAGGACCCTGAGTAGCTGCACAGTTGCTCTGGGATCCAATTTTACCTGTAGAACTACTCGGCGCTACATAAACCTCAGCCAGCCAGCCAGCCTGTGCTGCATTTTGTCCTGTCTTTATTGGTATTAGGTACTTTCCAGAAGAAATGGGGGGGGGGGGGGGGATTTCCCATCTCGTGTCAAGAGTCTCCCGGGACCGAATCCTCCTTGTCCATGCTTTCCTTGAAGATCCTTTAGAGATTCTTCACTTCGAGATGGACGGTTGTGTGTGCTGCTGCAGGTTTGACAGCCATCCGGGAGGAAAAACAACCACCAAAAAAAAAAAAAAAAAAAAAAAAAAAAAAAAAAAAAGTGTCCCAAATCATCTTTGTCATCATTCCACCATCCTTGGAAGAACGAAGTCGATCCAAAAGTCCTGGAAGAGAACAGTAAGAGTAGTGAAAGATCAGAATGGTAGGACCGTGTCCAGCAACCACCACCTCAGCTACTCACCAGAGAAGGTGAGGTCCTGGGAGTACTCAGGCAACCTCCAGAGACCTTGAGCTTTAACCAGCAAATAGAGAAAGGAGAGAGGGAAGGGGAAGGGGAAGGGGAAGGACACCCCCCCCCACCCCATGTGATAACACCACCACAGGGTTTATCACAGACTGAGATAGGATGTTGTCTCCTTTGATGTTAGCCAACATGAGCAATCAAGGGACACTCCCTCTCAAAAAAAAAAAAAAAAAAAAAAAAATTGAGGTGTAACTCCGTGGTGGTGGTTAGGTACTTCTGGATTCAATCCAGTGGAAATCATATCACCTTTCTTCCCTGTTTTAGGCAGACTTATCTGTCCTTGAGTCCACGCCCAGCGTAGTCTTGAAGTCACATAGACTTTGGAGACCAGAGGATGTCAGAAATGACTCTTATCAAAAGTAAGAAGCCGAATTACAACTGCGGCCAGGAAGAAGTGCAAGGTGGCCTTTGAATCTCCTCTACAAAACCTCCTGTTGTTGCTGACGTGCAGAAGAGTCCCTGTGTTTTTGCTTTGCCAGTGCTGCCATAAGCCTTTTTTCCTGTGTCTCAAGACCTTGCCATCCTTATTGGATTGGGCCAAGCTTTCAGCAACAGGAAGAGGAGAGAGAGAGAGAGAGAGAGAGAGAGAGAGAGAGAGAGAGAGAGAGAGAAAGGCCGGGGGAGGGGGAGCAAATATTAAAAAAAAAAAATCAAGAACAAAAATAAAGAAAAGTAACCGAAAGGAAGCACCACCAGCACCAGCACCAGCAGGAAAGAAACAGTGAAGCAAAAGTGAAAGAAAGGAAGGAGGGAAGGAGAGAGGGAGCGAGCGAGAGTTGAGTTGGTGGGCAAGGAAGGACAGAAATGCAGAAACACTCAAGAGCACCCCCCCCCTGGCTGTGACATTCCTCTCCAGGTACTGACCACCAAGAGAAGAAAAAGCCCAGACCCACACAAGTAATGATTTGATGCATGCAATTAAAACTGAACTCCCGATTAGGAAAGAATGTCCCCACTTGAAATAAGGAATATTCGTGGAGTCATCCTACCGCCACTTATAGCTAAAAAGAAACCATTGACAAATTAACTTGGGCGGGGGGGGGATGGGGGGAGGAAGAGGAAGAGGAGGAGGAGGAGGAGGAGGAGGAGGAGGAGAGGGAGAGGGAGAGGGAGAGCGGAGGGGAGGGGAGGGGAGGGGGAGGTTAGGGTGCGGGTGGGGGAGGGGAGGGGAGGGCGGGGCGAGGAGGAGGAGGAGGAGGAGGAGGAGGAGGAGGAGGAGGAGGAGGAGGAGGAGAAAAACAGAGGAAGAAATGAGACAAGAGAAGTCTGCGAACTCCATTTTGCACACAGATGCCCCTGGTGGCACAGGATTGTAATCCCAGGGACTCGGGAGGATGAGGCAGGCAGAGTGCAATGCGTCAAAACTCCAGTAGCACTCCCAGTCCCACATCAAAGCCAACCAAAAGAAAAACA
>NW_027288093.1:135000-155000 GCF_047511675.1 Marmota flaviventris | reverse complement strand
CGAGAACGAGGGGAGGGAGCGTCAGAGACGCACGGCTCCCCACAAACCCAACGGTGGCACGGAGCCGCCCCGCGGCCCAGGCCGCCGCGCTCGCGCGGACGGGGACAGGGACGCGAGTGGTTCGGGGCCATGCCCTTCCCCACCTCCCCTGCCCCGCCCGGGGAACGGCGCGGCGGCACGAGCGGGGAGCGACTCCTCGCGACCGGACCGGGTCGTGGCCGGACACACGCACCCGAGCGGCACAACCCTCACGCGGCACCGTGCGGGTGCCCGGCGCCCCGCGGGGGCGGGGGTGGCGGACCCGTCGTCCCCCCCCAAGCACCGGCACACAACGACGCCGTCGCCAGCGGACAAGCGGCGGTGGCGGCCAGGAGGCGGGGGCCGCGGCGGGCCCCCCCGTGGGAGCGAACTCGCGAAGGGTCGAGAGAGCGGGCGGGCCAGGGTCAGAAGAGACCAGACGGGGACGGGCCCGGCAGCACGAGGAGGCGGCGGCTGCAGCCAGCGTGGGGAGCGGCGCGCCAGAAGGGCGGCAGGAAACGGGAGCGGGCACCTGCCCACCCGCGGAGGAGCCCCGCCCGGAGAGAGCCGGCCGAGCCGCGCGGGCCGCACCGGCCGGACAAACCCAGGGCGGCACACGGTGTATCACCGCCAGCGCACACACTAGGCGCACGGGCGGTCCCGCGTGGCCCCGGACGAGCCGCCGGCCGGGTTCCCTGCATCAGCCAACCTCCCGGGAGGGCCCTCGCGGGGGACAGGGCCCCACCGCCCCACCGCCGCCGCAAGAGGCGGGGAGCCCCCGAACCCTCAACCCGCACACCGTGACGAGCATCCCCAGCGACAACCGCCCGTCCAGCGTGCCCACCGCCACACCCGGTACACGCCCGGGAGGGGGCGGCAGCGCGGCCGCGACCAGTCAGCCAGGGGGGGAGGCTCGGCGGAGGCGAGGAGGGGGGCACAACCCCGCCGGGATGGAGGGCGCGCCGGAGGCAGCGAGGGGCAAAGAAACGCGGAGAGGAAACCGGGGAGGAGACCTCGGGCACAGAGTCGGGCCGCCAGGAAAACAAGCGGGGTCCCACCGCCACACGCGAGGGCGGTCCCGCACCGCCTGCGACGCCAACCCGGCCTCCGGTCCCAGCCCCGGAGCCTCCCAACGAGACCCGCCGCCCCGCCACCACAGGGTGGCCCTCCACGCGACGAGACGCGCCTGGACTCCAAACGCCAGCATGCAACGCCACACCTCGTGCCGGTCGAGTCCCACGACCTGGGCCTCTACGGCCCCAGGGTCCGCTCGCTCACCACGCCGCCCGTGGAACGCTCCCAGGGGGGCCCGCGGCGGCCGCGCCCCAAGCCAGCGCACACGCACGCAGGCCGCCCGCCGGCTCGGGACCGGGAGCGGGCAGAGGGCCACTCGCAGCGGGCGAGGGGGAAGGGGGGACGGGGCCCCTCAACCCCCGGCTGCGCGAACAGAGCCCCACCGCCACCGCGCGCACACACGCGGCAGGCACCAGCGGCCCACACGGTGGCCCCACGTGCGCCAGAGGGCCCCGGCCAGGCCCAGCGGGAACCCTCCCCCGACTCGAAGGGGGGGAGGCGTGGGCCGCGGTAGGCACAAAGAGCAGGCGCTCGGCCCCCACCCGCGGGGGGCCGGCGGACCCCCGCCCTCCCAGACGGCGGGAAGGGGGGGACTCTCGCCTACACACACCACCGACGGTAGCGTAGCGCACAAGGCAGGGGGCGGCCAATGGGGGAATCCGGTACCCCACACGAGGCACGCCCTTCACGGATCGCTAGAGAAACGTTCCTCACTGAGGGTGGGCGGCACCCGACCCAGCCCCTCTCCCAACCGGCCGCCGAGACAACGAGGGGGATCTGCGGTATGGGCAAGCACAAGGCTTCTTGAGCGTTCGCGGCCGGGGACACCCAAAGCCCCATCGCCTCGGGGACCGGACCGGCCCCAGCTCGGCGTCCCGCCACAATCGCTCAAACGCCCGGGCGACGTCTCCTTTCCCCCACCGGAGGTGGGGAAGAGCGCCCGGGCGCCCGCTCGCCTAACACTCCCCACGCCACTCGGCACTGGGGACGACAACGCAACCCGCTCCCCCCGGAGAGGGAACGCGCAACGCTGCCGAGCTTACCGCCTCGATCCCCCGAGCGAAGCAACAACGCTCTTCCTTTCGGGCACTCGCCTCAGAAACCCCCGCAGACGGGGCGAGACCGACAGCGAGGCGGCGGCCGGCCGCGGCAGCGGCACTGGGATCGGGAACAGCACACACCGGCTCAGCCTCAGGCACCTCAGGAAACGACCCGGAGCGCCCCAGGAGCACCGAAGCAGAGGCGCACCGTCGCGCCAAAGCAGCACGGCGGCAGCCCTCCCCGGCGCGGGGAGGGCCACACACGGCCCTTGGCCGCCCAGAGCGGGCGGCGAGCGAGAAGCACCCGCTACGTCAAAGGACCCCGGGAGCGAGGTCGAGGCCGGATTCCGCACCCCCGCCCTTCCCCGCACCGCGAACGGGCGGGGAGGCAAGGCGAGGGACCCGCAGGCAGGACGAGAAGAGCTGGCCCATTCACCATGAATGTCCGTCCCTCGCCTGGCGCGGCTTTGGTCCAGCCCAGGAGAGCGCAGAGTCACCACATCGATCAGCAGAGTGGGCGGGAGAGACCCAGGGAGCAGGGGGAGACCCGGCGAGGACCGCTTCTAAGAGGAGCCTGCTACGGCCTCACCGGCCCCACACCCCAGGGAGAGCGGCCGACGACACGGAACGGGGAACGCCTGACACGCGCGACTCAGAGCCACGGAAACGAGCGTCGTCACACCGCCCCCGGTGCCCGCAGCGAGGAGCGCACGGGCGGTAAAGGACCACCCGCCACCTCCCCCGCCGCCCCCCGGCGCCAGAAGACCGGCCGGCCGGAGGTGGCACCACCACCGCGAGGGCACTCCAGGTGCGCCAAAGAGCCGTCGCACGCAGGCCCAGGCAAGCAGCTCCAGAGGGAACGGGTCCGGGCCACCCCATCAGCCCAGAGCCCGGCACGCACCCGGAGGCCCAAGCTCCCTCCCTCTGGCGGCACGCGCCAGAGGACAACGTGTCAGCACCTACCCGATGGCAGAAAACGGCCAACTCGGGCCAAAACAATCGCGACCGGGGCAACGGGGAACAGTTCACTCAGCACCGCCGCCTTCCCTGAACAGAGTCGCGGTCAGCACACCGCGATATCGAGCCCATCACCGAGCTCCAGAGCCCCTAGGGACAACTGGTCGACCCTCGTGGACGAAGGCGAAAACAAGAGACGGGGACCACCATCTCCAACGAGCAGGACCGGGGGGCGGCCGGGGAACACGCTAAGGCGACCCACCACCGAAGGACGCCGGGCATAGCCATCAGGACAAGCCCCGGGCAGCGGGCCCCCAAAGAGGGAATGCGGCAAGGCCGGCCAAGCACACCCCTCTGGCCCGCCCGGCGCAGCCCCGCGGCCCCGCGGCCAAAACCCGTGAGAGAGAGGGAGAGGGAGAGGGAGAGGCAGCGGGAGAAAAATAACACAGGAGTCCCGGCGACCGACCCAGACGGGGCCAAGCGAAGCCCGTGGCGGCGAAGGAACCGCTCAGACTGCCACCCGAGGCGCCCGCGGCCCGGACCGAGCAGGGAGAGAAGACAACCGACACACACACAAAGCCTGCCGGTCCAGTATACCGCCAACGGGCCACAACGGCCCAGCCCAGCGCGACCGAGACAGTTCCGCTGGCGCCGCCCAACTCCTGGATCTCTGTCTCGGCCACCGCCACCGAATATCACGCCTTGGCGACTTCCGAGGATCAGACGCTCCCATAAAAGCGGCCACCAGGTGGAGCTCGACAACCGTCAACCAAATCAGGCGGAAGGGACGCGGAACCTCGGGCGGCGTCAGCGGGATCCGCTCCGCAGGGGTCGTAGAGAGTCACCCGGACACATCCCACCAGCCGGGTCGCCCCGCCAGGGCCCCCCACAGCGGCGGGCGCGAGACGCAGGCAGATCGGCCCAGCACCCCTAGAGAATCCGGCCGGGGACACGGGCGGTGTGGGACTTCAAAACCGAAACCACCACGGTGAAGCCACTATCAGACGGGCAGATTGCTAGGCCACGGTCGGATCCATCCACAGAATGGAGGAATTGACAGAAACGTGTAAAAACCCGTTGAAATCGGTTGCTTGGGAATTTGATCTGCTGGTCTTTGGGCTTGGTGTTTCCGCCTGTTTCTGTACCCAAAAAAAAAAAAAAAAAACCGGAAGATGAACAGCCTCTGAGAATCCTTCCTCCTCTGTCTGTGTCTGTGGTTCAGTGCCAGAGGGCCGGCCTAGCACATAGGAGGCACTGGGTTTGAGCCTTAGCGCGGCATACAAAAAGGAACACAGTCAAGAGAAGGCGTGCTGTCCACCTACAACTACTCTAAAAAAGAAAAAAGAAAAAAAAAGAATACTGACCATAATAGGAAAAAGGATTCTTCCTTGTGGAGTTCTATTTTGTCTGGCCACATTTTATATACATATATAAACATTTTTTTTTTTTATTTTTTTAAGAGAGAGTGAGAGAGAATTTTAATATTTACTTTTTAGTTTTCGGTGGACACAACATCTTCGTTTGTATGGGGCGCTGAGGACCGAACCCGGGCCGCACGCAACCAGGCGAGTGCGCTGCCACTTGAGCCACATCCCCAGCCCCTTTTTTAACTTTTACTTATTTTTCTTTTTTAAAGACAAAAGAAGGAGAGAGAGGGAGGGGGAGAGAGAGAGAGAGAGAGAGAGAGAGAGAGAGAGAGAGAGAGAGAGAGAGAGAGAGAATTTTTTAATGTTTGTTTTTCAGTATTCAGTGGGCACAACATCTTTATTTTATTTTATGTGGTGCTGAGTATCGAACCCAGCGCCCCGCGCATGCCAGGGGAGCGCGTTACCACTTGAGCCTCATCCCCAGCCCATTAATTCTTATCTGTATTTGTGTTTTTATTTACCAATTTTTTTTTTCATCTTGTGAAAACAGATCAACTTTAATTTCAGCACCTGAAGCTATCCAAGGGTATGCTCTATAAAGGTCATGGGACTGTTGTACACATTCAATAAAGTGACAACTCTGCCATACCACTTAGTATCTCACAATCAGGAACATACTTTTGAATTGCTTAAACAGAATCCACAGAATTAAAACAAAATCAGAAGCCATCCACAGTTATACTAATTGTCAATTACAAGTTTTACAATTAATACTTGATATAACAGTCAATATATAGCAGGGGATATTGAAATGATTTCAGAGTCTCATCCAGTTGTATTCGATTGGGAAGGTTTCTTGAATGGGGATAAAACTGGCCAAAGATAGATACAACCAGGATCAGACCAGCAAGTAAAAGTCCTACCACAGTTTCTGTGGTTTCCACTTTTTTTTTCTTTGTCAGTTAAAAGTGAACAGTGAGAATTAAATACTTATCTTTACATATACACAAGGTATGCTGTGAAGCATACTTGCTTACAAACATATAAAAATACTTGTTAAATAGTTCAATAAGAAAATAATGCACAAAAGTACATAGCAAAAACATTAACCATCTGTGACTCTGGAAAGCTCAATTCCGTGTTTTATATGACAGCAAACAAAAACAACTTTAGTTTTTTTGGAATGCCTTAAACCTGAAATACTTGAAAAGGAAGACAGACAGAAATCATTCATTCTTATCCTTAGCATGGCTGTGAAAGAGTTAAATTAAGAAACCAAGTACACATTGAGATGCCCAAGTCCAGAATGAGTCCAAATATTTGGCCACATAGAACACTATCATCTTCAAGAGGAGGAGTCATCACAGGCTTGATAAGCAGTTTTTTGTTTTTTTTTTTTTAAAGAGAGAATTTTTTAATATTTATGTTTTAGCTTTCGGCGGACACAACATCTTTGTATGTGGTGCTGAGGATGGAACCCGGGCCGCACGCATGCCAGGCGAGCGCGCTACCACTTGAGCCACATCCCCAGCCCCGAGAAGCAGGTTTTAATCCATAAATACAATAGGTATTTTGGTATTTTGGCCACTGGGAAAGAAAAGCTGTAGTATCAAGAAAGGTCTGATATGTCTCAATTTTGTAAACTCCGTTCAGTGTATTTAAGGTTATGTAAGGTTGACATCAAAATCTTTAAAGATAGGCAAAAAATTCATATTAAAAAAAAAAAACCCTCCTGTGGATGTTAGAATAACAGTAGGTAATATGATTCCAGAAGTTAAAAATTATTTCACAACCTAAAACTTCAGCTTAGCAAACAGCTTAGGTTGCACAACTGATTCATCCCTATTAAGATGTAAGCCCTTAAAAGAAGAATATGTCTGTATATGTAGACATGTATTTAGAAAGAATCAGATCATCTTTGAAGCAGCCTTAGTGTTTCCTTTAAATTGGTCTGGAAAGGATTAGCCGGCTTCTTGGTCTAAGGCTAACACGGTGATCATTTGTCTAAGGCTAGAAAGGTACCAACATGAGGTAAACCATCAGGAGAGGAGGAGGAGATGAGGGCTTTTCCTGGGAGTTGGTAGCTAAAATTCAAGGGATTCTTAGAAAATGACACAATGGCAGCCTTTCTTGTCTTTTTCTTTCCGAGTTGGTTCCGGTGAAGGAGGACATTCTTGCTCTTGAAATTTCCTTATAACCCGGACAAGTTCATGAAAGGCTTGATCTACATTCATCCTCATCTTTGCTGATGCCTCCATGTATGTTACTTTAAGTTGCCATGCTAACTGCTGTCCTTCCTCCTGTGTAACCTGTCTTTCATGATCCAGGTCTGCTTTATTACCAATTAAAATCATTGGAAACTCATCACGATCCTTTACTCTGAGAATCTGTCTTTGAAACGTATAGATTTCTTCAAAACTGCGGAGCCCAGCCGGGCCGTGCCGCGCCGAGCCGCGCCGAGCCTCCGCCGCCCGCCCTAGGCCCGGCTTCGGGGACGTGTGCGGACGGGCGGGGGTCCCGAGCGCCGGGAGCTGCCAGGAAGGACTCTGGGCGCGGCAGCAAGCCCCGGGGCTGACTTGGTGCTGCCCGAGGCGCAGAGAAGCCGACTGAGCGCAGGGGTCAGGGGCTGCAGCGGCCGGGGACTGGCTCCTCTGAGCTTCTCCGCAGCGCCTGCGGAACGCAGCCTCCACCGCCGCTACAAATGGCCGTCTATTTACCTATCTGTTTACCTGAGTTTTTTGTTGTTTTTTGAGCATTTTCTTAAACCGCAAGTCATTTTCCATTGGGTCACAGAGCCAAATTTTACGTTTAGGCACTTGGTAATAAGAAGCTATAACAGGGCTCTAAGAGCGGTTGCCTTGGCTAAAAAGCGTGGGCCCTTGTCCCAGAGCGAAACAACAACAACAACGGGGGGGTGGGGGGGGGGACAAAAAGCCAAAAAAAAAAAAAAGAATCAAACAAATAATCCAATCAATCCATGGGCCAAGGACCTGAACAGATACTTCTCAGAAGTGGATTAAGACGCTCCTATAAAAGCGGCCACCAGGGGGAGCTCGAAAACCGTCAACAAAATCAGGCGGAAGGGACGCGGAACCTCGGTCGGTGTCAGCGAGATCCGCTTAGCAGGGGTCGTAGAAAGTCACCTGGACACGTCCCGCCAGCTGCCCACCCCACCCCCACCCCCACCCCCCCCCCCACCCCGCGCCAGGGTCCCCCGCAGCAGCAGGAGGCGCCGGCAGTCTGCCCAGCACCCCTAGAGAATCCGGCGGTGTGGGACTTCAAAACCGAAACCACCACGGTGAAGCCACAATTAGTCAGGCCGACTGACTGATAGGCCACGGTTGGATCCATCCAGACTATGTAGGAATTGACGGAAACATGTAAAAATCAGTTTGAAATCGGTTGCTTGGGAATTTGATCTGCTTGTCTTTGGGCTTTGTGTTTCCTGCTTTTTCAGTACAAAAAAAAAATTGGAAGATGACCAGCCTCTGAGAATCCTTTCTTGTCTAGGGGCTGTCTGTGTCTTTGGGTCAGTGGCAGAGGACCGGCCTAGCACAGAGTTTGAGCCTTAGCACGCCATACAAAAAGGAACAAATCGAAAGAAGGTGTGCTGTCCACCGACAACGTACTACGAAACAGAAAAAAAAAAAAAAAAAAAAGAATACTAATCATAATAGGAAAAAGGATTCTTCCTTGTGGAGTTCTATTTTGTCTGTTTGGCCATTTTATCTTTTTCTTTCTTTCTTTCTTTTTTTTTTTTTTTTTTTTTTTTTTTTTTTTTTTTGTTGTTGTATTTTTATTTTTATTGATCTATCAATATCACGGAGCCAAATTTTACATTTAGGCACTTGGTAATAAGAAGCTGTAACAGGGCTCTAAGTGAGGCTGCCTTGGCTAAAAAGCATGGTCTGTTGCCCTAGACTGAAACACCACATGCTCTGGGATAAATCAAGCTGGAGAAAGCTTGCCATCTCTACCTTCATTTTTATCTGTGTGCACATATTACGCACTGTTTCATCTAAGAAGTAGCAGTGCAACCAATATCTATCAGCCCTAAATGGACCCAACCCCTGCCCTCCCCAGCCACACAGGAGAGACCACAGTCTGAGCAAGAGCACTTCATGGTGTTGTCAGTCTGGTGTTGTGGCTCAATGGTACAGCACTTACCAAGTACGTATGAGGCACAGGGTTCAATCCCAGCACCACATTAAAATCATCATCATCACCTAAATAAACAAAATAAACATATGTATATATTTATCTGTTTATTTATTGGAGGAGGCCTGTAACCAGGGATTGAACTCAGTGGCACTCACTGACTGCGGAGCCACATCCCCTAGCCCTACCTATCTAGTATGTTACTTAGAGACAGGGTCTCACTGAGTTGCTTAGTGTCTCACTTTTGCTGAGGGTGGCTTTAAACTCTCGATCCTCCTGCCTCGGCTGTGTGTGTGTGTGTGTGTGTGTGTGTGTGTGAGAGAGAGAGAGAGAGAGAGAGAGAGAGAGAGAGAGAGAGAGAGAGAGAGAAGCGTGTCTGGGATGACAGGCATAGGCCACTGTACCCAGTCACTTATTTATTTTATTTTCAGTATGACTTCAAGGTACACACAAGACAATCACTGCCAGGCGTAGGAGGAACATAGCACATTGATAAACAGTCAGATGTTTGAGGAAGCATTCAACAATCTTAAGGTAGTGTGCAAGTCTTTCAATAACCTCAAAATACCTACATGAGGGTTGGGATTGTAGCTCAGTGGTAGAGTGCTTGCCTTGCATTCGTGAGGCCCTGGGTTCCATCCTCAGCACCACATAAAAATAAATAAATAAAAATAAAGATATTGTGTCCATCTACAGCTGAAAAATAAATAAATACATAAATAAATGGATGAATGAATAAATAAATACCTACATGAAAACCAGAGAGAATTAAAAGAAACGATGGATAAATCTATTATGGCAAAGAGGCGAGAACACTCATCCCTTAGCAGCTGACGACTTAGGCCATAAATAAATAATCAGTAACAAAGGACAGCAGAACTACATCGCGAACAACCCACACCTAATGGGCATGTTCAGAACACTGCAAGGCCACCACCACACAGCAGACATTCTTTTAAAGCGAATACGGAATGTTTACCAAAGTTGACCGTAGAATGGAACATAAACCAAATCTCCACAAAGTCTAAAAGATGAAATCACACCACAACTCTTCTCTGAACAACACAAAAGTAAGCTGGAGGTCGGGCATGTTGGCCACTGCCAGGAGTCATTTCAAGAACCGGATTAAACCCAAAGAAAGTATAAACCTGTAGATTCACAAATCTCAGGGAGAAATAGCAGCATCCATCTTTCACAAACTCTTGAGAGGGGCAGGTCAGGGGTCAAGGTGAGATTGAAATACCCCCAACAAAGTGTCAACTTTATCAAATCAGTAGCCTAGAGAGAGCAGGTACTTGTACTATTCCTTCTCGGTGCCATTGTGGTTTTTTTTTTTTTTTTTTTTTTGGGGGGGGGGGGAGGGGGAGGGGTGGTTCCAGCCACTTTGGGTTCCTACCACTTTGTCTGCAAGGGAAAATTTGTTTTCTGTCAGGATGGGGTGCCAGTTATCAGGGCGGGCGGGGAAGTAAGATTCTTACACTAAACCGGGCTTGCTTGCGGGCAGGTCTCAGTTCTAATTTACATAACAAAAGGCAGTGCAAAGTCTCTCCCACTGCCCCTGAAGGAAGAAAAATGTGGCCTCTCCAGGCTGTTCACAATTCCCAACCTGTTTCAAATTCCAGTATGGTTTCGCGTATCTGTTTTAAGGGTCAGTTTGTCTCTCTGACTCTGCATTTATGCTGACCGATTGGTTTAAAACTAAACTAAGAGGTTAATTTGAATATCATTTGTTTCAGAGCATTGGTTCAATGTGTCCACCAGCATTTAATTTCTCTCTCCTGATGTTCCTTAGTAATCTGATTGCTTTGGCCTCCTTCTCCTGGATCATGTGTAACTTGCCCCCCTTTGGTATAAAAAGAAACCTAGGAGGAGATTGATCCTAAAGAAAAGGGGTGCTCCACTAAGTGAGAAACTGAAAATCAAGCGAGAGAGAGAGTGTGTGTGTGTGTGTGTGTGTGTGTGTGTGTGTGTGTGTGTAAGTTATAGAGAGAGAAGGGGAGAGTCTCTTGTACTTCAGGGTTTTTGTTTGTCTGTCTGTCTGTTTGTTTCTTTGTTTGTTTGTTCTCTAATAATTACAGTGTTTCAATTGGAAGCTCTGCCCTGGGTAATTCTTTCCAATTCTTAGAAAGTAGTAACTGTGGTTATGTTCATTTCTGTTAATGATCCATTCTTCCTGCCTCTTAAATTCATTGATCACCCAGAACTTTTTTGTTTGGGGCAGGAGGGGGCCAGGTGCTTGAGAGAATTTTTTTTTTTTTTTCCTGTGTCATTTGAACGGAGATTTGGACCTCTGACTAAGAGTAGAGTTTTCCTAGAGAAAAGAGAAGAGCTCTAAGGGAAAAGCAGGGGGATTAGATTTAAAAAAAAAAAAAAAAAAAAGCCTTTTGAAACCAAACTATTGTTAGGTAAAACTGCTTACTCTTTGCCGTGAATGAGAAGAATCTTAAAATATGTGATGTGTTTGGGTCAGTCCAATGTGTCTTTGCGATGATTCATCATCTGAAGTGGCACCCCCTTTCTCCACTGAAAAGTCTTAACTGGGCCTCTTCAGAAATCTTCACCCAGACTGGTTTTAGGTCTGTCAGGCAGCCGAAGAGTCTCTGCCAAAGAACTCAAGGTGGATAAACTTCCTATTTTCGTGTCGCCCTGTTTACTTGGCCACTGGCCGAGAAGATACCAGCACTCCCCCTTACTAGTTTTTCACAAACATATCCAGAATAGTACTTTGAAGAAATGTGCAAACAAGGCCTCTGGCCTTGAGCTGGACTTCACAGAGATGTCTACAGGTTTAAGATACGAGAAGAAGTTACCAACTGGACTCCATGGTAACAGCTGGCAGGGGGAGACTAGACAGGGGAGAAGAAGCTCTCCCCTTCTCAGGTGTTGTCCTCGAGGGGTTAACATGCCCAGAACAGTGAGAGAAAAAGCTGCTTTTATGTGAACTTCTGCTGACCATGAGTTTCTGAGCCCCTCCCCTTACATGCTCGGTAGAAAACTCTGAAACTACCTGAACTCAGGGGATTAATTCATTACAGCAAAAGCCAGCCGTGTCCTCTGAACTTGGCTGCAGCCAAATAAAACCGTTTTCCTGCTCTGTTCGGTCGGTGCCTTGCCTCATTTGTCCCTACAACACATCCATGTAAGGAAGACTTTATCAAACCAGTAGCCTAGGTAAAGCAGGTTCCAGGTTGCTTTTTGCCACCACCACCACCACCACCACCACCAACAACAACCCCTCCCCCCTTTCGCCCCCCCCCCCCTTCTTTGCAACTGAGAGATAAGATCCAGCTAACATGGGTCACTCTATATGCAATGAATACCAATAATTTCTTCTGATTTTTTTTTAACTACATACAAACAAACAAACCAAAAACCATGAAAAGTATAAACTATGTTACTGAGAATCAAGAAGAGTAATTCACTCATGTAAATTCAGAAATTCGTAAGGGTGGCTGTGGTTTCTGTCTGTTGCTGTTGTTGTCCTTTTTGTCTTTTTTAAAAAAATTTTCTCCCAACAGTCAAATCAAGGAACTGGGGGGGGGGGGGGAGGTGGGGGGGGGTCAGAAAGAAAATGTAACAGGGGTCCACTTTATATGCTTTGAGTATAAGTCTCACTGCTCAGCCACTGAGGCTCATGTTAAAACCCATATCCTTTTTCCTTTCTCTTTTTCCTTCCCTCCCCCTCCCTAATCATAGGTGAAGGCTATATTGACTTTCAGGGTGGGTTATCTGCCCATTGGCTAACAAATATTTAGAATTTCCATCCAGAAAATCACTTTTCTGTTTGATAACCTTGTTAGGCCTCGAACAACAGAGTGTCAGCAGAGTCGTCAGAGTTTTGTTGCTGTAAAGGTTCAGTTCTTATGTTTTCTTATTATAATAAATTCCCCCTCTTCCTTCTGAGATGCTTTGCCTCTGAGCAACACCCCCCCCAACACCTACCCCCCCTTCTCTCTCTCTCTCTCTCTCTCTCTCTCTCTCTCTCTCTCTCTCTCTCTCTCTCATTACCGCAGGGCTCCATAAGTTGCTGAGGCTGTGTTAGTCTTGTGATTCTCCTGAATCACCCCACATGTCTGTCACTGGAGATGTGTACACATCTGGGGAGTAGAGTAGTATGCTGTGTGTGAGAGATTATTTTATTCTTCAAAAGTCGGTACACTTGAAGACATATAGGTTTCCTACATGAGAGGTCACCAATTAGTGCCCTTTTTATTAGAACGTGTATTGTATCGAAGCTCTAAACTTATCCCATAGTCAGTGACACATGTGGAAGTTCTAACATATGCATTCGGTGTAACATTCAGATTTAAAAAAAAAAAAAAAAAAGATCTGTGCTTGGGGCTGGGGATGCGGCTCAGGTGGTAGCCCGCTCACCTGGCATGCGTGCGGCCCGGGTTTGATCCTCAGCACCACATACTAACAAAGATGTTGTGTCCGCCGAAAACTAACTAACTAACTAACTAAATAAATAAATATTTAAAAATTCTCTCTCTCTGTCTCTCGCTCTCACACTCTCTCTAAAAAAATTTTAAAAATAAATAAATAAATAAAAAGATCTGTGCCATTAATGACCAGTTTTCACATCTGTTAGTTTTAATTGAGTAAGTAAGGGTTTGGGGATCGTTTGTTGAAAGAATACTCCTGTACCAGGTGAGTGGCACTGTTTTCTGAATGCATAAGAGTATTTGTCCACTTGAGTCCAAGCTGTTCACCTAGGTCCAACTGTTGGTGAGCAAAAACCACATCGTGGCAGTTATCTGGCCAGAGTCATAGATTCTGAACGTGGCTTCCAAAGTCAAAGGTCAATGAATGTACGTAGGACTTGTAGGCAACTGTTGATGTGAAGATCTCTGGGCTTGTTGTACAGTAAATATGTCTGTGTTCCTTCAGCATAGAAGGAAATGTATTCATTATAGAATGCAAAGCTTGGGCTAGGGTTTTAGCTCGGTAGTAGACCACTTGCCTGGGACGTGTGGGGCGCTGGATTCGATCCTGAGCACCACAGAACCCAAAACAAAGGGGCAAACAAGCAAATAGGGTAAAGATAGCGTGTCCATCCATCTACAACTCAAGAAATTAAAGGGGAAAAAAATTAAAATGCAAGGCTTAGCCAGGCATGGGTTGGGGGTTCATGTGTGTCCTCCCCCCCCCCCCCCAGAGGATCAGGAGGAGCTTGAGAGAAGGATTGTAAGCTCATAGCGAGAGAAAGTAACCTCGCGAGACCCCTGTCTCCAAAAGAAAAGTTGTGATAGTAAAAGCAAATGGGACTCCGTTTTGTCTTATGTCTCCATTCTGTAAAACAACCAGGCCAAGTAGAAGGGTGATGACTGGGGCAAGATGTTCTTTTCCTTGTGCTATAGAAACCTTTAAGAACACGGAACTACGTGATGGGACATTGTTTCTGTAACTAGCCCATAACGGTGTGTGTGGGGGTGGGGGGGGGGGGGCTATGCTTCTGTCACTGGAGTGGCTAGGCTGATTGTGATTGGCTGAGCGTCCCTCTGCCTGACTTCACTCTCCCGCTTCTGTAACTTGGCTTGCTTGCATTAGCTAGACGCCCCCTCCCCCCAAAACGTCCCTTTTGCAGGTTTCAGTCTTATAAGGGGCACCCTTGCAATTGTTTGGGGCTGGCCAGGGGAACAGCTTTATGTTCTTCTGCTCAGTCGCCACTACTTGTGCTTTAATAAAGGCTTGATTCCTTTCTACGTGAGTCTGGAAGTCAGTTTTTGAAACCCTGGGACCAAGCTTTAACTAGAACAAGCAAGCAAGCCAGAAAACAAATGAATAGATAGATAGATAGATAAATTGAATATGGGGATGTGGCTCAGTCAGTGTTCAAGTGAGCGCTTCTGGGTTCAACTCATAAATCAATGGATTTACCAAAAATGTATAAAAATATCTGTATAAAAAGGGGAGGGGATGTTGGTTTAGCTCAGTGGTAAACTGTGTCTGTGTTCAGTCCCCAGTTCCAGGCTCCAGTCAGAAACCAGCCCCTGTGTAAGGGGCTGGTTTTTAGTTCCATCCCCACCAAGGAAACCCTGACATGCGTATGGGGAGCCTTATTTGTCTATTGGATGCCAAGGGTAGAGTGATTTCCATCTTGATCTCCCCCCCCCCCACCCGCTTTTTTTTTTTTTCTGTGTGAGCAAGGTCTCTTCTAGTGTCTTGATTTTATTTATTTATTTGGCCTAGTTGGAAACAATGCCTTTATGTTATTAGTTTCTTTTTATCTGGAGCCGAGGATGGAACCCAGGGCCTCGAATATGCTAGGCGAGCACTCCAACGCTGAGATATAAAGGACCCCAGCCCATCCCAGCCCAGCACGGCAGTCTTCAATTTTTTTTTTTTTCCTTTCCCGTGGGCACTTTGAGATGAGATTGCCTTGCCTGTTTTGGTTGTTTGAGTCTCTCTTTGTTCACTACTTTTGTTTCTTTTGTGATGCTAGGCTGGGGAAGAAACCCAGGGCCTTGGGCATTGGTCCACAAACGGTCTTGATTGCTGGGCAACACCCTCACCTTTTTTCTTTTGTCTCTTCCCTTCCCCAGAAAGTAAACCCAGGAAGGGCCTCCCTCTCCTTCTCCCAGGCCCAAATTCATCCTGTTTGGGTTTTGTGCGCAGACCGGTACACACTAGACACACACACACACACACACACACACACACACACAGGAAACATCACTGTTTTGTTTTTGTTTGTTTCTCTCTTAACCTCATCCAGGCCCTCCCTCATAACTCTCAGGGGTGGGGGAAGGTGTTTACTATGGACCTCTAGTGGTGACAGCCTTGGGAGGGACTACTGCTGGGGAATTGGAGTGAGTGGGATGGGGGAAGTGTGGATTATAGTTCAAATTCCAAGGGTCGGGCAGAGGCACAGAAGCTATCTCCTAGGTGGGGCATGTTAAAGGCTAAGGAAAGTGATCAGATACCAGGGGTGAAAGAGGTATGTCCTCCCCCCCCCCCCAGTGCTTCCGGGGGACTTTACTGTATGGGGGAGGGGGGGCGGGGGAACAACCGCACTGAGGCCCGTGCCCATCTGTCTTTCCAGGGACTCAGTAGGCTGAGGGAAGAGAGGAAGATATGACGCGGCGGCTTGCAGCGTAGTGATCTGTATATGGATATAGATATACATATCTAAGTCTGTCTGTCTGTCTGTCTCTCTATCTATCTATCTATCTATCTATGTCTACACATGTAGATAGATTATATCTAAACTGGAAATGGAACTCAGGCAGGCCTTCCAAAATGACGGTAGCTTTGCGCCACCTAGCGTTCAGTGACTGCAACTAACGAGGCTGCCCTTTTCAGACCACAGACCACTCACTGTGGACTCCCAAGTTCCACAGGGTGGAAACCCGTCGCTATGCACATTCTCGTGTATATGCTTGTGTTTCTGACCCGGTGGCAAGATGAGATCCGACTGAAGAAGCCAAGCAAGCCTAAAACGTGTGTCCCACCTTCACCACTCCTAAGTGTGGAGGATTAGCTGACTGAGAAAGCCTTAGGGGAGGGAGCAGCTTCGGTCCCATAGGGGACAGTTGGGGAAGGCAAGGACCCTGAGTAGCTGCACAGTTGCTCTGGGATCCAATTTTACCTGTAGAACTACTCGGCGCTACATAAACCTCAGCCAGCCAGCCAGCCTGTGCTGCATTTTGTCCTGTCTTTATTGGTATTAGGTACTTTCCAGAAGAAATGGGGGGGGGGGGGGGGATTTCCCATCTCGTGTCAAGAGTCTCCCGGGACCGAATCCTCCTTGTCCATGCTTTCCTTGAAGATCCTTTAGAGATTCTTCACTTCGAGATGGACGGTTGTGTGTGCTGCTGCAGGTTTGACAGCCATCCGGGAGGAAAAACAACCACCAAAAAAAAAAAAAAAAAAAAAAAAAAAAAAAAAAAAAGTGTCCCAAATCATCTTTGTCATCATTCCACCATCCTTGGAAGAACGAAGTCGATCCAAAAGTCCTGGAAGAGAACAGTAAGAGTAGTGAAAGATCAGAATGGTAGGACCGTGTCCAGCAACCACCACCTCAGCTACTCACCAGAGAAGGTGAGGTCCTGGGAGTACTCAGGCAACCTCCAGAGACCTTGAGCTTTAACCAGCAAATAGAGAAAGGAGAGAGGGAAGGGGAAGGGGAAGGGGAAGGACACCCCCCCCCACCCCATGTGATAACACCACCACAGGGTTTATCACAGACTGAGATAGGATGTTGTCTCCTTTGATGTTAGCCAACATGAGCAATCAAGGGACACTCCCTCTCAAAAAAAAAAAAAAAAAAAAAAAAATTGAGGTGTAACTCCGTGGTGGTGGTTAGGTACTTCTGGATTCAATCCAGTGGAAATCATATCACCTTTCTTCCCTGTTTTAGGCAGACTTATCTGTCCTTGAGTCCACGCCCAGCGTAGTCTTGAAGTCACATAGACTTTGGAGACCAGAGGATGTCAGAAATGACTCTTATCAAAAGTAAGAAGCCGAATTACAACTGCGGCCAGGAAGAAGTGCAAGGTGGCCTTTGAATCTCCTCTACAAAACCTCCTGTTGTTGCTGACGTGCAGAAGAGTCCCTGTGTTTTTGCTTTGCCAGTGCTGCCATAAGCCTTTTTTCCTGTGTCTCAAGACCTTGCCATCCTTATTGGATTGGGCCAAGCTTTCAGCAACAGGAAGAGGAGAGAGAGAGAGAGAGAGAGAGAGAGAGAGAGAGAGAGAGAGAGAGAGAAAGGCCGGGGGAGGGGGAGCAAATATTAAAAAAAAAAAATCAAGAACAAAAATAAAGAAAAGTAACCGAAAGGAAGCACCACCAGCACCAGCACCAGCAGGAAAGAAACAGTGAAGCAAAAGTGAAAGAAAGGAAGGAGGGAAGGAGAGAGGGAGCGAGCGAGAGTTGAGTTGGTGGGCAAGGAAGGACAGAAATGCAGAAACACTCAAGAGCACCCCCCCCCTGGCTGTGACATTCCTCTCCAGGTACTGACCACCAAGAGAAGAAAAAGCCCAGACCCACACAAGTAATGATTTGATGCATGCAATTAAAACTGAACTCCCGATTAGGAAAGAATGTCCCCACTTGAAATAAGGAATATTCGTGGAGTCATCCTACCGCCACTTATAGCTAAAAAGAAACCATTGACAAATTAACTTGGGCGGGGGGGGGATGGGGGGAGGAAGAGGAAGAGGAGGAGGAGGAGGAGGAGGAGGAGGAGGAGAGGGAGAGGGAGAGGGAGAGCGGAGGGGAGGGGAGGGGAGGGGGAGGTTAGGGTGCGGGTGGGGGAGGGGAGGGGAGGGCGGGGCGAGGAGGAGGAGGAGGAGGAGGAGGAGGAGGAGGAGGAGGAGGAGGAGGAGGAGAAAAACAGAGGAAGAAATGAGACAAGAGAAGTCTGCGAACTCCATTTTGCACACAGATGCCCCTGGTGGCACAGGATTGTAATCCCAGGGACTCGGGAGGATGAGGCAGGCAGAGTGCAATGCGTCAAAACTCCAGTAGCACTCCCAGTCCCACATCAAAGCCAACCAAAAGAAAAACACACATAATTTCACTTACCCAGGCAGTATTTACATTGGGACAACTGGTCGACCTCTTTCGTTGGGGGTGTACTGGTCGACCTCCGGGATATATATATATATATATATATATATATATATATATATATATGTGTGTGTGTGTGTGTGTGTGTGTGTGTGTGTGTGTCTGTGTGTGTGTGTGTGTGTGTGTGTTGCCTTGGAGGAGGAAAGGAGTAATAGGATGAGGGGGTCAAGGAAAAGAGAGAGAGAGAGAGAGAGAGAGAGAGAGAGAGAAGGGTGAAACTTAGGGGCTGGGGGTGTGGCTCAACCGGTAGCATGGGGCGCTGGGTTAGATCGCACCAAATAAAACATAAAATAAATAAAAATAAGTTAAAAAATAATAATAATAAAATAAAGATGTTGGGTCCACCGAAAACTAAACAATAAATATTAAAAAAAAAAAAAAAGGAAGGAAGGAAGGAAGGAAGGAAGGAAGGAAAGAAAGAAAGAAAAGGCGTGTATGAGTGAACACCAATTTCGACCCCAACCCCCATCCCGCTTATGTTAGGACAGCTGGTCGACCTCCATACTTACCGCATGAAAAAAAATTCCAAGTCCTCATGCGGACAACTGGTCGACCCCGGTCGTGCTGGGGCAAACCGGCCAACTGGTCAACCTGCGGGAGGGTGGGGGCGGAAGAGGGGGACAGGGGGAGAAGAAATGTAAGTAAACCAGCGCGGCAAACAATCAAACAAGCCCCGCCTCCCCGCCCCCAACCAAAAAAGGAAACCAATCATCTAGGGCTGTGAATATATCTCTGCAGGTAGAGTGCAATGCGTTCGAATGTCCAGTAGCAGTCTCAGTCCCGCATCGAACCGAGTCAAACGAGAAGCAGCAATACGGGTACTCTTCCAGGCAGATTTCACATTGGGACAACTGGTCGACTTCCGGGGAGGGGGCGGGGCGTGTGTTGGAGGAGGAAAGGAGTCATAAATAGGGTGAGGGGGGCAGGGAAAAGAGAAAGAGAGAGAGAAGGATATATAAATAAAGAAATTTAGGGGCTGGGGGTGTGGCTCAAGAGGTAGCGCGCTCGAGTGGCATGCATGGGGCGCTGGGTTAGATCGCACCAAGTAAGAATGAATGAATTGATAAATAAATAAATAAAAAAGATGTTGGGTCCCCGAAAACTAAACACTAAATAAAAAAAAAAAAAAAAAAAAAAAAAAAGGAAGGAAGAAGGAAGGAAAAGAAAAGAAAGAAAGAAAGAAAGAAAGAAAGAAAGAAAGAAAGAAAGAAAGAAAGACAGACTCGTACGAATTCAGAAACCATCCGACCGCGGTCCTCCCTCCCTCGGTTTACCTCAGGACAGCTGGTCGACCTCCGTACTTACCGCATGGAAAAAAATTCCAAGTCCTCATGCGGACAACTGGTCGACCCCGGTCGTGTTGGGGCAAACCGGCCAACTGGTCAACCTGCGGGGCGGGGCGGGGCGGGGCGGGGCGGGGCGGGGCGGGGCGGGGCGGGGCGGGGAGAGGAGAGGAGAGGAGAGGAGAGGAGAGGAGAGGAGAGGAGAGGAGAGAAAGGCTCACGTCGGGACAGCTAGTCGACTTCCGGGGAGGGGGCGGGGCGTGTGTTGGAGGAGGAAAGGAGTCATAAATAGGGTGAGGGGGGCAGGGAAAAGAGAAAGAGAGAGAGAAGGATATATAAATAAAGAAATTTAGGGGCTGGGGGTGTGGCTCAAGCGGTAGCGCGCTCGAGTGGCATGCATGGGGCGCTCGGTTAGATCGCACCAAGTAAGAATGAATGAATTGATAAATTAAATAAATAAATAAATAAATAAAAAAGATGTTGGGTCCCCGAAAACTAAACACTAAATTAAAAAAAAAAAAAAGGAAGGA
>NW_027288093.1:105000-122500 GCF_047511675.1 Marmota flaviventris | reverse complement strand
TGGGCAAGCACAAGGCTTCTTGAGCGTTCGCGGCCGGGGACACCCAAAGCCCCATCGCCTCGGGGACCGGACCGGCCCCAGCTCGGCGTCCCGCCACAATCGCTCAAACGCCCGGGCGACGTCTCCTTTCCCCCACCGGAGGTGGGGAAGAGCGCCCGGGCGCCCGCTCGCCTAACACTCCCCACGCCACTCGGCACTGGGGACGACAACGCAACCCGCTCCCCCCGGAGAGGGAACGCGCAACGCTGCCGAGCTTACCGCCTCGATCCCCCGAGCGAAGCAACAACGCTCTTCCTTTCGGGCACTCGCCTCAGAAACCCCCGCAGACGGGGCGAGACCGACAGCGAGGCGGCGGCCGGCCGCGGCAGCGGCACTGGGATCGGGAACAGCACACACCGGCTCAGCCTCAGGCACCTCAGGAAACGACCCGGAGCGCCCCAGGAGCACCGAAGCAGAGGCGCACCGTCGCGCCAAAGCAGCACGGCGGCAGCCCTCCCCGGCGCGGGGAGGGCCACACACGGCCCTTGGCCGCCCAGAGCGGGCGGCGAGCGAGAAGCACCCGCTACGTCAAAGGACCCCGGGAGCGAGGTCGAGGCCGGATTCCGCACCCCCGCCCTTCCCCGCACCGCGAACGGGCGGGGAGGCAAGGCGAGGGACCCGCAGGCAGGACGAGAAGAGCTGGCCCATTCACCATGAATGTCCGTCCCTCGCCTGGCGCGGCTTTGGTCCAGCCCAGGAGAGCGCAGAGTCACCACATCGATCAGCAGAGTGGGCGGGAGAGACCCAGGGAGCAGGGGGAGACCCGGCGAGGACCGCTTCTAAGAGGAGCCTGCTACGGCCTCACCGGCCCCACACCCCAGGGAGAGCGGCCGACGACACGGAACGGGGAACGCCTGACACGCGCGACTCAGAGCCACGGAAACGAGCGTCGTCACACCGCCCCCGGTGCCCGCAGCGAGGAGCGCACGGGCGGTAAAGGACCACCCGCCACCTCCCCCGCCGCCCCCCGGCGCCAGAAGACCGGCCGGCCGGAGGTGGCACCACCACCGCGAGGGCACTCCAGGTGCGCCAAAGAGCCGTCGCACGCAGGCCCAGGCAAGCAGCTCCAGAGGGAACGGGTCCGGGCCACCCCATCAGCCCAGAGCCCGGCACGCACCCGGAGGCCCAAGCTCCCTCCCTCTGGCGGCACGCGCCAGAGGACAACGTGTCAGCACCTACCCGATGGCAGAAAACGGCCAACTCGGGCCAAAACAATCGCGACCGGGGCAACGGGGAACAGTTCACTCAGCACCGCCGCCTTCCCTGAACAGAGTCGCGGTCAGCACACCGCGATATCGAGCCCATCACCGAGCTCCAGAGCCCCTAGGGACAACTGGTCGACCCTCGTGGACGAAGGCGAAAACAAGAGACGGGGACCACCATCTCCAACGAGCAGGACCGGGGGGCGGCCGGGGAACACGCTAAGGCGACCCACCACCGAAGGACGCCGGGCATAGCCATCAGGACAAGCCCCGGGCAGCGGGCCCCCAAAGAGGGAATGCGGCAAGGCCGGCCAAGCACACCCCTCTGGCCCGCCCGGCGCAGCCCCGCGGCCCCGCGGCCAAAACCCGTGAGAGAGAGGGAGAGGGAGAGGGAGAGGCAGCGGGAGAAAAATAACACAGGAGTCCCGGCGACCGACCCAGACGGGGCCAAGCGAAGCCCGTGGCGGCGAAGGAACCGCTCAGACTGCCACCCGAGGCGCCCGCGGCCCGGACCGAGCAGGGAGAGAAGACAACCGACACACACACAAAGCCTGCCGGTCCAGTATACCGCCAACGGGCCACAACGGCCCAGCCCAGCGCGACCGAGACAGTTCCGCTGGCGCCGCCCAACTCCTGGATCTCTGTCTCGGCCACCGCCACCGAATATCACGCCTTGGCGACTTCCGAGGATCAGACGCTCCCATAAAAGCGGCCACCAGGTGGAGCTCGACAACCGTCAACCAAATCAGGCGGAAGGGACGCGGAACCTCGGGCGGCGTCAGCGGGATCCGCTCCGCAGGGGTCGTAGAGAGTCACCCGGACACATCCCACCAGCCGGGTCGCCCCGCCAGGGCCCCCCACAGCGGCGGGCGCGAGACGCAGGCAGATCGGCCCAGCACCCCTAGAGAATCCGGCCGGGGACACGGGCGGTGTGGGACTTCAAAACCGAAACCACCACGGTGAAGCCACTATCAGACGGGCAGATTGCTAGGCCACGGTCGGATCCATCCACAGAATGGAGGAATTGACAGAAACGTGTAAAAACCCGTTGAAATCGGTTGCTTGGGAATTTGATCTGCTGGTCTTTGGGCTTGGTGTTTCCGCCTGTTTCTGTACCCAAAAAAAAAAAAAAAAAACCGGAAGATGAACAGCCTCTGAGAATCCTTCCTCCTCTGTCTGTGTCTGTGGTTCAGTGCCAGAGGGCCGGCCTAGCACATAGGAGGCACTGGGTTTGAGCCTTAGCGCGGCATACAAAAAGGAACACAGTCAAGAGAAGGCGTGCTGTCCACCTACAACTACTCTAAAAAAGAAAAAAGAAAAAAAAAGAATACTGACCATAATAGGAAAAAGGATTCTTCCTTGTGGAGTTCTATTTTGTCTGGCCACATTTTATATACATATATAAACATTTTTTTTTTTTATTTTTTTAGGAGAGAGTGAGAGAGAATTTTAATATTTACTTTTTAGTTTTCGGTGGACACAACATCTTCGTTTGTATGGGGCGCTGAGGACCGAACCCGGGCCGCACGCAACCAGGCGAGTGCGCTGCCACTTGAGCCACATCCCCAGCCCCTTTTTTAACTTTTACTTATTTTTCTTTTTTAAAGACAAAAGAAGGAGAGAGAGGGAGGGGGAGAGAGAGAGAGAGAGAGAGAGAGAGAGAGAGAGAGAGAGAGAGAGAATTTTTTAATGTTTGTTTTTCAGTATTCAGTGGGCACAACATCTTTATTTTATTTTATGTGGTGCTGAGTATCGAACCCAGCGCCCCGCGCATGCCAGGGGAGCGCGTTACCACTTGAGCCTCATCCCCAGCCCATTAATTCTTATCTGTATTTGTGTTTTTATTTACCAATTTTTTTTTTCATCTTGTGAAAACAGATCAACTTTAATTTCAGCACCTGAAGCTATCCAAGGGTATGCTCTATAAAGGTCATGGGACTGTTGTACACATTCAATAAAGTGACAACTCTGCCATACCACTTAGTATCTCACAATCAGGAACATACTTTTGAATTGCTTAAACAGAATCCACAGAATTAAAACAAAATCAGAAGCCATCCACAGTTATACTAATTGTCAATTACAAGTTTTACAATTAATACTTGATATAACAGTCAATATATAGCAGGGGATATTGAAATGATTTCAGAGTCTCATCCAGTTGTATTCGATTGGGAAGGTTTCTTGAATGGGGATAAAACTGGCCAAAGATAGATACAACCAGGATCAGACCAGCAAGTAAAAGTCCTACCACAGTTTCTGTGGTTTCCACTTTTTTTTTCTTTGTCAGTTAAAAGTGAACAGTGAGAATTAAATACTTATCTTTACATATACACAAGGTATGCTGTGAAGCATACTTGCTTACAAACATATAAAAATACTTGTTAAATAGTTCAATAAGAAAATAATGCACAAAAGTACATAGCAAAAACATTAACCATCTGTGACTCTGGAAAGCTCAATTCCGTGTTTTATATGACAGCAAACAAAAACAACTTTAGTTTTTTTGGAATGCCTTAAACCTGAAATACTTGAAAAGGAAGACAGACAGAAATCATTCATTCTTATCCTTAGCATGGCTGTGAAAGAGTTAAATTAAGAAACCAAGTACACATTGAGATGCCCAAGTCCAGAATGAGTCCAAATATTTGGCCACATAGAACACTATCATCTTCAAGAGGAGGAGTCATCACAGGCTTGATAAGCAGTTTTTTGTTTTTTTTTTTTTAAAGAGAGAATTTTTTAATATTTATGTTTTAGCTTTCGGCGGACACAACATCTTTGTATGTGGTGCTGAGGATGGAACCCGGGCCGCACGCATGCCAGGCGAGCGCGCTACCACTTGAGCCACATCCCCAGCCCCGAGAAGCAGGTTTTAATCCATAAATACAATAGGTATTTTGGTATTTTGGCCACTGGGAAAGAAAAGCTGTAGTATCAAGAAAGGTCTGATATGTCTCAATTTTGTAAACTCCGTTCAGTGTATTTAAGGTTATGTAAGGTTGACATCAAAATCTTTAAAGATAGGCAAAAAATTCATATTAAAAAAAAAAACCCTCCTGTGGATGTTAGAATAACAGTAGGTAATATGATTCCAGAAGTTAAAAATTATTTCACAACCTAAAACTTCAGCTTAGCAAACAGCTTAGGTTGCACAACTGATTCATCCCTATTAAGATGTAAGCCCTTAAAAGAAGAATATGTCTGTATATGTAGACATGTATTTAGAAAGAATCAGATCATCTTTGAAGCAGCCTTAGTGTTTCCTTTAAATTGGTCTGGAAAGGATTAGCCGGCTTCTTGGTCTAAGGCTAACACGGTGATCATTTGTCTAAGGCTAGAAAGGTACCAACATGAGGTAAACCATCAGGAGAGGAGGAGGAGATGAGGGCTTTTCCTGGGAGTTGGTAGCTAAAATTCAAGGGATTCTTAGAAAATGACACAATGGCAGCCTTTCTTGTCTTTTTCTTTCCGAGTTGGTTCCGGTGAAGGAGGACATTCTTGCTCTTGAAATTTCCTTATAACCCGGACAAGTTCATGAAAGGCTTGATCTACATTCATCCTCATCTTTGCTGATGCCTCCATGTATGTTACTTTAAGTTGCCATGCTAACTGCTGTCCTTCCTCCTGTGTAACCTGTCTTTCATGATCCAGGTCTGCTTTATTACCAATTAAAATCATTGGAAACTCATCACGATCCTTTACTCTGAGAATCTGTCTTTGAAACGTATAGATTTCTTCAAAACTGCGGAGCCCAGCCGGGCCGTGCCGCGCCGAGCCGCGCCGAGCCTCCGCCGCCCGCCCTAGGCCCGGCTTCGGGGACGTGTGCGGACGGGCGGGGGTCCCGAGCGCCGGGAGCTGCCAGGAAGGACTCTGGGCGCGGCAGCAAGCCCCGGGGCTGACTTGGTGCTGCCCGAGGCGCAGAGAAGCCGACTGAGCGCAGGGGTCAGGGGCTGCAGCGGCCGGGGACTGGCTCCTCTGAGCTTCTCCGCAGCGCCTGCGGAACGCAGCCTCCACCGCCGCTACAAATGGCCGTCTATTTACCTATCTGTTTACCTGAGTTTTTTGTTGTTTTTTGAGCATTTTCTTAAACCGCAAGTCATTTTCCATTGGGTCACAGAGCCAAATTTTACGTTTAGGCACTTGGTAATAAGAAGCTATAACAGGGCTCTAAGAGCGGTTGCCTTGGCTAAAAAGCGTGGGCCCTTGTCCCAGAGCGAAACAACAACAACAACGGGGGGGTGGGGGGGGGGACAAAAAGCCAAAAAAAAAAAAAAGAATCAAACAAATAATCCAATCAATCCATGGGCCAAGGACCTGAACAGATACTTCTCAGAAGTGGATTAAGACGCTCCTATAAAAGCGGCCACCAGGGGGAGCTCGAAAACCGTCAACAAAATCAGGCGGAAGGGACGCGGAACCTCGGTCGGTGTCAGCGAGATCCGCTTAGCAGGGGTCGTAGAAAGTCACCTGGACACGTCCCGCCAGCTGCCCACCCCACCCCCACCCCCACCCCCCCCCCCACCCCGCGCCAGGGTCCCCCGCAGCAGCAGGAGGCGCCGGCAGTCTGCCCAGCACCCCTAGAGAATCCGGCGGTGTGGGACTTCAAAACCGAAACCACCACGGTGAAGCCACAATTAGTCAGGCCGACTGACTGATAGGCCACGGTTGGATCCATCCAGACTATGTAGGAATTGACGGAAACATGTAAAAATCAGTTTGAAATCGGTTGCTTGGGAATTTGATCTGCTTGTCTTTGGGCTTTGTGTTTCCTGCTTTTTCAGTACAAAAAAAAAATTGGAAGATGACCAGCCTCTGAGAATCCTTTCTTGTCTAGGGGCTGTCTGTGTCTTTGGGTCAGTGGCAGAGGACCGGCCTAGCACAGAGTTTGAGCCTTAGCACGCCATACAAAAAGGAACAAATCGAAAGAAGGTGTGCTGTCCACCGACAACGTACTACGAAACAGAAAAAAAAAAAAAAAAAAAAGAATACTAATCATAATAGGAAAAAGGATTCTTCCTTGTGGAGTTCTATTTTGTCTGTTTGGCCATTTTATCTTTTTCTTTCTTTCTTTCTTTTTTTTTTTTTTTTTTTTTTTTTTTTTTTTTTTGTTGTTGTATTTTTATTTTTATTGATCTATCAATATCACGGAGCCAAATTTTACATTTAGGCACTTGGTAATAAGAAGCTGTAACAGGGCTCTAAGTGAGGCTGCCTTGGCTAAAAAGCATGGTCTGTTGCCCTAGACTGAAACACCACATGCTCTGGGATAAATCAAGCTGGAGAAAGCTTGCCATCTCTACCTTCATTTTTATCTGTGTGCACATATTACGCACTGTTTCATCTAAGAAGTAGCAGTGCAACCAATATCTATCAGCCCTAAATGGACCCAACCCCTGCCCTCCCCAGCCACACAGGAGAGACCACAGTCTGAGCAAGAGCACTTCATGGTGTTGTCAGTCTGGTGTTGTGGCTCAATGGTACAGCACTTACCAAGTACGTATGAGGCACAGGGTTCAATCCCAGCACCACATTAAAATCATCATCATCACCTAAATAAACAAAATAAACATATGTATATATTTATCTGTTTATTTATTGGAGGAGGCCTGTAACCAGGGATTGAACTCAGTGGCACTCACTGACTGCGGAGCCACATCCCCTAGCCCTACCTATCTAGTATGTTACTTAGAGACAGGGTCTCACTGAGTTGCTTAGTGTCTCACTTTTGCTGAGGGTGGCTTTAAACTCTCGATCCTCCTGCCTCGGCTGTGTGTGTGTGTGTGTGTGTGTGTGTGTGTGTGAGAGAGAGAGAGAGAGAGAGAGAGAGAGAGAGAGAGAGAGAGAGAGAGAAGCGTGTCTGGGATGACAGGCATAGGCCACTGTACCCAGTCACTTATTTATTTTATTTTCAGTATGACTTCAAGGTACACACAAGACAATCACTGCCAGGCGTAGGAGGAACATAGCACATTGATAAACAGTCAGATGTTTGAGGAAGCATTCAACAATCTTAAGGTAGTGTGCAAGTCTTTCAATAACCTCAAAATACCTACATGAGGGTTGGGATTGTAGCTCAGTGGTAGAGTGCTTGCCTTGCATTCGTGAGGCCCTGGGTTCCATCCTCAGCACCACATAAAAATAAATAAATAAAAATAAAGATATTGTGTCCATCTACAGCTGAAAAATAAATAAATACATAAATAAATGGATGAATGAATAAATAAATACCTACATGAAAACCAGAGAGAATTAAAAGAAACGATGGATAAATCTATTATGGCAAAGAGGCGAGAACACTCATCCCTTAGCAGCTGACGACTTAGGCCATAAATAAATAATCAGTAACAAAGGACAGCAGAACTACATCGCGAACAACCCACACCTAATGGGCATGTTCAGAACACTGCAAGGCCACCACCACACAGCAGACATTCTTTTAAAGCGAATACGGAATGTTTACCAAAGTTGACCGTAGAATGGAACATAAACCAAATCTCCACAAAGTCTAAAAGATGAAATCACACCACAACTCTTCTCTGAACAACACAAAAGTAAGCTGGAGGTCGGGCATGTTGGCCACTGCCAGGAGTCATTTCAAGAACCGGATTAAACCCAAAGAAAGTATAAACCTGTAGATTCACAAATCTCAGGGAGAAATAGCAGCATCCATCTTTCACAAACTCTTGAGAGGGGCAGGTCAGGGGTCAAGGTGAGATTGAAATACCCCCAACAAAGTGTCAACTTTATCAAATCAGTAGCCTAGAGAGAGCAGGTACTTGTACTATTCCTTCTCGGTGCCATTGTGGTTTTTTTTTTTTTTTTTTTTTTGGGGGGGGGGGGAGGGGGAGGGGTGGTTCCAGCCACTTTGGGTTCCTACCACTTTGTCTGCAAGGGAAAATTTGTTTTCTGTCAGGATGGGGTGCCAGTTATCAGGGCGGGCGGGGAAGTAAGATTCTTACACTAAACCGGGCTTGCTTGCGGGCAGGTCTCAGTTCTAATTTACATAACAAAAGGCAGTGCAAAGTCTCTCCCACTGCCCCTGAAGGAAGAAAAATGTGGCCTCTCCAGGCTGTTCACAATTCCCAACCTGTTTCAAATTCCAGTATGGTTTCGCGTATCTGTTTTAAGGGTCAGTTTGTCTCTCTGACTCTGCATTTATGCTGACCGATTGGTTTAAAACTAAACTAAGAGGTTAATTTGAATATCATTTGTTTCAGAGCATTGGTTCAATGTGTCCACCAGCATTTAATTTCTCTCTCCTGATGTTCCTTAGTAATCTGATTGCTTTGGCCTCCTTCTCCTGGATCATGTGTAACTTGCCCCCCTTTGGTATAAAAAGAAACCTAGGAGGAGATTGATCCTAAAGAAAAGGGGTGCTCCACTAAGTGAGAAACTGAAAATCAAGCGAGAGAGAGAGTGTGTGTGTGTGTGTGTGTGTGTGTGTGTGTGTGTGTGTGTAAGTTATAGAGAGAGAAGGGGAGAGTCTCTTGTACTTCAGGGTTTTTGTTTGTCTGTCTGTCTGTTTGTTTCTTTGTTTGTTTGTTCTCTAATAATTACAGTGTTTCAATTGGAAGCTCTGCCCTGGGTAATTCTTTCCAATTCTTAGAAAGTAGTAACTGTGGTTATGTTCATTTCTGTTAATGATCCATTCTTCCTGCCTCTTAAATTCATTGATCACCCAGAACTTTTTTGTTTGGGGCAGGAGGGGGCCAGGTGCTTGAGAGAATTTTTTTTTTTTTTTCCTGTGTCATTTGAACGGAGATTTGGACCTCTGACTAAGAGTAGAGTTTTCCTAGAGAAAAGAGAAGAGCTCTAAGGGAAAAGCAGGGGGATTAGATTTAAAAAAAAAAAAAAAAAAAAGCCTTTTGAAACCAAACTATTGTTAGGTAAAACTGCTTACTCTTTGCCGTGAATGAGAAGAATCTTAAAATATGTGATGTGTTTGGGTCAGTCCAATGTGTCTTTGCGATGATTCATCATCTGAAGTGGCACCCCCTTTCTCCACTGAAAAGTCTTAACTGGGCCTCTTCAGAAATCTTCACCCAGACTGGTTTTAGGTCTGTCAGGCAGCCGAAGAGTCTCTGCCAAAGAACTCAAGGTGGATAAACTTCCTATTTTCGTGTCGCCCTGTTTACTTGGCCACTGGCCGAGAAGATACCAGCACTCCCCCTTACTAGTTTTTCACAAACATATCCAGAATAGTACTTTGAAGAAATGTGCAAACAAGGCCTCTGGCCTTGAGCTGGACTTCACAGAGATGTCTACAGGTTTAAGATACGAGAAGAAGTTACCAACTGGACTCCATGGTAACAGCTGGCAGGGGGAGACTAGACAGGGGAGAAGAAGCTCTCCCCTTCTCAGGTGTTGTCCTCGAGGGGTTAACATGCCCAGAACAGTGAGAGAAAAAGCTGCTTTTATGTGAACTTCTGCTGACCATGAGTTTCTGAGCCCCTCCCCTTACATGCTCGGTAGAAAACTCTGAAACTACCTGAACTCAGGGGATTAATTCATTACAGCAAAAGCCAGCCGTGTCCTCTGAACTTGGCTGCAGCCAAATAAAACCGTTTTCCTGCTCTGTTCGGTCGGTGCCTTGCCTCATTTGTCCCTACAACACATCCATGTAAGGAAGACTTTATCAAACCAGTAGCCTAGGTAAAGCAGGTTCCAGGTTGCTTTTTGCCACCACCACCACCACCACCACCACCAACAACAACCCCTCCCCCCTTTCGCCCCCCCCCCCCTTCTTTGCAACTGAGAGATAAGATCCAGCTAACATGGGTCACTCTATATGCAATGAATACCAATAATTTCTTCTGATTTTTTTTTAACTACATACAAACAAACAAACCAAAAACCATGAAAAGTATAAACTATGTTACTGAGAATCAAGAAGAGTAATTCACTCATGTAAATTCAGAAATTCGTAAGGGTGGCTGTGGTTTCTGTCTGTTGCTGTTGTTGTCCTTTTTGTCTTTTTTAAAAAAATTTTCTCCCAACAGTCAAATCAAGGAACTGGGGGGGGGGGGGGAGGTGGGGGGGGGTCAGAAAGAAAATGTAACAGGGGTCCACTTTATATGCTTTGAGTATAAGTCTCACTGCTCAGCCACTGAGGCTCATGTTAAAACCCATATCCTTTTTCCTTTCTCTTTTTCCTTCCCTCCCCCTCCCTAATCATAGGTGAAGGCTATATTGACTTTCAGGGTGGGTTATCTGCCCATTGGCTAACAAATATTTAGAATTTCCATCCAGAAAATCACTTTTCTGTTTGATAACCTTGTTAGGCCTCGAACAACAGAGTGTCAGCAGAGTCGTCAGAGTTTTGTTGCTGTAAAGGTTCAGTTCTTATGTTTTCTTATTATAATAAATTCCCCCTCTTCCTTCTGAGATGCTTTGCCTCTGAGCAACACCCCCCCCAACACCTACCCCCCCTCTCTCTCTCTCTCTCTCTCTCTCTCTCTCTCTCTCTCTCTCTCTCTCTCTCTCATTACCGCAGGGCTCCATAAGTTGCTGAGGCTGTGTTAGTCTTGTGATTCTCCTGAATCACCCCACATGTCTGTCACTGGAGATGTGTACACATCTGGGGAGTAGAGTAGTATGCTGTGTGTGAGAGATTATTTTATTCTTCAAAAGTCGGTACACTTGAAGACATATAGGTTTCCTACATGAGAGGTCACCAATTAGTGCCCTTTTTATTAGAACGTGTATTGTATCGAAGCTCTAAACTTATCCCATAGTCAGTGACACATGTGGAAGTTCTAACATATGCATTCGGTGTAACATTCAGATTTAAAAAAAAAAAAAAAAAAGATCTGTGCTTGGGGCTGGGGATGCGGCTCAGGTGGTAGCCCGCTCACCTGGCATGCGTGCGGCCCGGGTTTGATCCTCAGCACCACATACTAACAAAGATGTTGTGTCCGCCGAAAACTAACTAACTAACTAACTAAATAAATAAATATTTAAAAATTCTCTCTCTCTGTCTCTCGCTCTCACACTCTCTCTAAAAAAATTTTAAAAATAAATAAATAAATAAAAAGATCTGTGCCATTAATGACCAGTTTTCACATCTGTTAGTTTTAATTGAGTAAGTAAGGGTTTGGGGATCGTTTGTTGAAAGAATACTCCTGTACCAGGTGAGTGGCACTGTTTTCTGAATGCATAAGAGTATTTGTCCACTTGAGTCCAAGCTGTTCACCTAGGTCCAACTGTTGGTGAGCAAAAACCACATCGTGGCAGTTATCTGGCCAGAGTCATAGATTCTGAACGTGGCTTCCAAAGTCAAAGGTCAATGAATGTACGTAGGACTTGTAGGCAACTGTTGATGTGAAGATCTCTGGGCTTGTTGTACAGTAAATATGTCTGTGTTCCTTCAGCATAGAAGGAAATGTATTCATTATAGAATGCAAAGCTTGGGCTAGGGTTTTAGCTCGGTAGTAGACCACTTGCCTGGGACGTGTGGGGCGCTGGATTCGATCCTGAGCACCACAGAACCCAAAACAAAGGGGCAAACAAGCAAATAGGGTAAAGATAGCGTGTCCATCCATCTACAACTCAAGAAATTAAAGGGGAAAAAAATTAAAATGCAAGGCTTAGCCAGGCATGGGTTGGGGGTTCATGTGTGTCCTCCCCCCCCCCCCCCCCAGAGGATCAGGAGGAGCTTGAGAGAAGGATTGTAAGCTCATAGCGAGAGAAAGTAACCTCGCGAGACCCCTGTCTCCAAAAGAAAAGTTGTGATAGTAAAAGCAAATGGGACTCCGTTTTGTTTTATGTCTCCATTCTGTAAAACAACCAGGCCAAGTAGAAGGGTGATGACTGGGGCAAGATGTTCTTTTCCTTGTGCTATAGAAACCTTTAAGAACACGGAACTACGTGATGGGACATTGTTTCTGTAACTAGCCCATAACGGTGTGTGTGGGGGTGGGGGGGGGGGGGCTATGCTTCTGTCACTGGAGTGGCTAGGCTGATTGTGATTGGCTGAGCGTCCCTCTGCCTGACTTCACTCTCCCGCTTCTGTAACTTGGCTTGCTTGCATTAGCTAGACGCCCCCTCCCCCCAAAACGTCCCTTTTGCAGGTTTCAGTCTTATAAGGGGCACCCTTGCAATTGTTTGGGGCTGGCCAGGGGAACAGCTTTATGTTCTTCTGCTCAGTCGCCACTACTTGTGCTTTAATAAAGGCTTGATTCCTTTCTACGTGAGTCTGGAAGTCAGTTTTTGAAACCCTGGGACCAAGCTTTAACTAGAACAAGCAAGCAAGCCAGAAAACAAATGAATAGATAGATAGATAGATAAATTGAATATGGGGATGTGGCTCAGTCAGTGTTCAAGTGAGCGCTTCTGGGTTCAACTCATAAATCAATGGATTTACCAAAAATGTATAAAAATATCTGTATAAAAAGGGGAGGGGATGTTGGTTTAGCTCAGTGGTAAACTGTGTCTGTGTTCAGTCCCCAGTTCCAGGCTCCAGTCAGAAACCAGCCCCTGTGTAAGGGGCTGGTTTTTAGTTCCATCCCCACCAAGGAAACCCTGACATGCGTATGGGGAGCCTTATTTGTCTATTGGATGCCAAGGGTAGAGTGATTTCCATCTTGATCTCCCCCCCCCCCACCCGCTTTTTTTTTTTTTCTGTGTGAGCAAGGTCTCTTCTAGTGTCTTGATTTTATTTATTTATTTGGCCTAGTTGGAAACAATGCCTTTATGTTATTAGTTTCTTTTTATCTGGAGCCGAGGATGGAACCCAGGGCCTCGAATATGCTAGGCGAGCACTCCAACGCTGAGATATAAAGGACCCCAGCCCATCCCAGCCCAGCACGGCAGTCTTCAATTTTTTTTTTTTTCCTTTCCCGTGGGCACTTTGAGATGAGATTGCCTTGCCTGTTTTGGTTGTTTGAGTCTCTCTTTGTTCACTACTTTTGTTTCTTTTGTGATGCTAGGCTGGGGAAGAAACCCAGGGCCTTGGGCATTGGTCCACAAACGGTCTTGATTGCTGGGCAACACCCTCACCTTTTTTCTTTTGTCTCTTCCCTTCCCCAGAAAGTAAACCCAGGAAGGGCCTCCCTCTCCTTCTCCCAGGCCCAAATTCATCCTGTTTGGGTTTTGTGCGCAGACCGGTACACACTAGACACACACACACACACACACACACACACACACACACAGGAAACATCACTGTTTTGTTTTTGTTTGTTTCTCTCTTAACCTCATCCAGGCCCTCCCTCATAACTCTCAGGGGTGGGGGAAGGTGTTTACTATGGACCTCTAGTGGTGACAGCCTTGGGAGGGACTACTGCTGGGGAATTGGAGTGAGTGGGATGGGGGAAGTGTGGATTATAGTTCAAATTCCAAGGGTCGGGCAGAGGCACAGAAGCTATCTCCTAGGTGGGGCATGTTAAAGGCTAAGGAAAGTGATCAGATACCAGGGGTGAAAGAGGTATGTCCTCCCCCCCCCCCCAGTGCTTCCGGGGGACTTTACTGTATGGGGGAGGGGGGGCGGGGGAACAACCGCACTGAGGCCCGTGCCCATCTGTCTTTCCAGGGACTCAGTAGGCTGAGGGAAGAGAGGAAGATATGACGCGGCGGCTTGCAGCGTAGTGATCTGTATATGGATATAGATATACATATCTAAGTCTGTCTGTCTGTCTGTCTCTCTATCTATCTATCTATCTATCTATGTCTACACATGTAGATAGATTATATCTAAACTGGAAATGGAACTCAGGCAGGCCTTCCAAAATGACGGTAGCTTTGCGCCACCTAGCGTTCAGTGACTGCAACTAACGAGGCTGCCCTTTTCAGACCACAGACCACTCACTGTGGACTCCCAAGTTCCACAGGGTGGAAACCCGTCGCTATGCACATTCTCGTGTATATGCTTGTGTTTCTGACCCGGTGGCAAGATGAGATCCGACTGAAGAAGCCAAGCAAGCCTAAAACGTGTGTCCCACCTTCACCACTCCTAAGTGTGGAGGATTAGCTGACTGAGAAAGCCTTAGGGGAGGGAGCAGCTTCGGTCCCATAGGGGACAGTTGGGGAAGGCAAGGACCCTGAGTAGCTGCACAGTTGCTCTGGGATCCAATTTTACCTGTAGAACTACTCGGCGCTACATAAACCTCAGCCAGCCAGCCAGCCTGTGCTGCATTTTGTCCTGTCTTTATTGGTATTAGGTACTTTCCAGAAGAAATGGGGGGGGGGGGGGGGATTTCCCATCTCGTGTCAAGAGTCTCCCGGGACCGAATCCTCCTTGTCCATGCTTTCCTTGAAGATCCTTTAGAGATTCTTCACTTCGAGATGGACGGTTGTGTGTGCTGCTGCAGGTTTGACAGCCATCCGGGAGGAAAAACAACCACCAAAAAAAAAAAAAAAAAAAAAAAAAAAAAAAAAAAAAGTGTCCCAAATCATCTTTGTCATCATTCCACCATCCTTGGAAGAACGAAGTCGATCCAAAAGTCCTGGAAGAGAACAGTAAGAGTAGTGAAAGATCAGAATGGTAGGACCGTGTCCAGCAACCACCACCTCAGCTACTCACCAGAGAAGGTGAGGTCCTGGGAGTACTCAGGCAACCTCCAGAGACCTTGAGCTTTAACCAGCAAATAGAGAAAGGAGAGAGGGAAGGGGAAGGGGAAGGGGAAGGACACCCCCCCCCACCCCATGTGATAACACCACCACAGGGTTTATCACAGACTGAGATAGGATGTTGTCTCCTTTGATGTTAGCCAACATGAGCAATCAAGGGACACTCCCTCTCAAAAAAAAAAAAAAAAAAAAAAAAATTGAGGTGTAACTCCGTGGTGGTGGTTAGGTACTTCTGGATTCAATCCAGTGGAAATCATATCACCTTTCTTCCCTGTTTTAGGCAGACTTATCTGTCCTTGAGTCCACGCCCAGCGTAGTCTTGAAGTCACATAGACTTTGGAGACCAGAGGATGTCAGAAATGACTCTTATCAAAAGTAAGAAGCCGAATTACAACTGCGGCCAGGAAGAAGTGCAAGGTGGCCTTTGAATCTCCTCTACAAAACCTCCTGTTGTTGCTGACGTGCAGAAGAGTCCCTGTGTTTTTGCTTTGCCAGTGCTGCCATAAGCCTTTTTTCCTGTGTCTCAAGACCTTGCCATCCTTATTGGATTGGGCCAAGCTTTCAGCAACAGGAAGAGGAGAGAGAGAGAGAGAGAGAGAGAGAGAGAGAGAGAGAGAGAGAGAGAGAAAGGCCGGGGGAGGGGGAGCAAATATTAAAAAAAAAAAATCAAGAACAAAAATAAAGAAAAGTAACCGAAAGGAAGCACCACCAGCACCAGCACCAGCAGGAAAGAAACAGTGAAGCAAAAGTGAAAGAAAGGAAGGAGGGAAGGAGAGAGGGAGCGAGCGAGAGTTGAGTTGGTGGGCAAGGAAGGACAGAAATGCAGAAACACTCAAGAGCACCCCCCCCCTGGCTGTGACATTCCTCTCCAGGTACTGACCACCAAGAGAAGAAAAAGCCCAGACCCACACAAGTAATGATTTGATGCATGCAATTAAAACTGAACTCCCGATTAGGAAAGAATGTCCCCACTTGAAATAAGGAATATTCGTGGAGTCATCCTACCGCCACTTATAGCTAAAAAGAAACCATTGACAAATTAACTTGGGCGGGGGGGGGATGGGGGGAGGAAGAGGAAGAGGAGGAGGAGGAGGAGGAGGAGGAGGAGGAGAGGGAGAGGGAGAGGGAGAGCGGAGGGGAGGGGAGGGGAGGGGGAGGTTAGGGTGCGGGTGGGGGAGGGGAGGGGAGGGCGGGGCGAGGAGGAGGAGGAGGAGGAGGAGGAGGAGGAGGAGGAGGAGGAGGAGGAGGAGAAAAACAGAGGAAGAAATGAGACAAGAGAAGTCTGCGAACTCCATTTTGCACACAGATGCCCCTGGTGGCACAGGATTGTAATCCCAGGGACTCGGGAGGATGAGGCAGGCAGAGTGCAATGCGTCAAAACTCCAGTAGCACTCCCAGTCCCACATCAAAGCCAACCAAAAGAAAAACACACATAATTTCACTTACCCAGGCAGTATTTACATTGGGACAACTGGTCGACCTCTTTCGTTGGGGGTGTACTGGTCGACCTCCGGGATATATATATATATATATATATATATATATATATATATATATGTGTGTGTGTGTGTGTGTGTGTGTGTGTGTGTGTGTCTGTGTGTGTGTGTGTGTGTGTGTGTTGCCTTGGAGGAGGAAAGGAGTAATAGGATGAGGGGGTCAAGGAAAAGAGAGAGAGAGAGAGAGAGAGAGAGAGAGAGAGAAGGGTGAAACTTAGGGGCTGGGGGTGTGGCTCAACCGGTAGCATGGGGCGCTGGGTTAGATCGCACCAAATAAAACATAAAATAAATAAAAATAAGTTAAAAAATAATAATAATAAAATAAAGATGTTGGGTCCACCGAAAACTAAACAATAAATATTAAAAAAAAAAAAAAAGGAAGGAAGGAAGGAAGGAAGGAAGGAAGGAAAGAAAGAAAGAAAAGGCGTGTATGAGTGAACACCAATTTCGACCCCAACCCCCATCCCGCTTATGTTAGGACAGCTGGTCGACCTCCATACTTACCGCATGAAAAAAAATTCCAAGTCCTCATGCGGACAACTGGTCGACCCCGGTCGTGCTGGGGCAAACCGGCCAACTGGTCAACCTGCGGGAGGGTGGGGGCGGAAGAGGGGGACAGGGGGAGAAGAAATGTAAGTAAACCAGCGCGGCAAACAATCAAACAAGCCCCGCCTCCCCGCCCCCAACCAAAAAAGGAAACCAATCATCTAGGGCTGTGAATATATCTCTGCAGGTAGAGTGCAATGCGTTCGAATGTCCAGTAGCAGTCTCAGTCCCGCATCGAACCGAGTCAAACGAGAAGCAGCAATACGGGTACTCTTCCAGGCAGATTTCACATTGGGACAACTGGTCGACTTCCGGGGAGGGGGCGGGGCGTGTGTTGGAGGAGGAAAGGAGTCATAAATAGGGTGAGGGGGGCAGGGAAAAGAGAAAGAGAGAGAGAAGGATATATAAATAAAGAAATTTAGGGGCTGGGGGTGTGGCTCAAGAGGTAGCGCGCTCGAGTGGCATGCATGGGGCGCTGGGTTAGATCGCACCAAGTAAGAATGAATGAATTGATAAATAAATAAATAAAAAAGATGTTGGGTCCCCGAAAACTAAACACTAAATAAAAAAAAAAAAAAAAAAAAAAAAAAAGGAAGGAAGAAGGAAGGAAAAGAAAAGAAAGAAAGAAAGAAAGAAAGAAAGAAAGAA
>NW_027288093.1:75000-92500 GCF_047511675.1 Marmota flaviventris | reverse complement strand
ACCTGGGCCTCTACGGCCCCAGGGTCCGCTCGCTCACCACGCCGCCCGTGGAACGCTCCCAGGGGGGCCGCGGCGGCCGCGCCCCAAGCCAGCGCACACGCACGCAGGCCGCCCGCCGGCTCGGGACCGGGAGCGGGCAGAGGGCCACTCGCAGCGGGCGAGGGGGAAGGGGGGACGGGGCCCCTCAACCCCCGGCTGCGCGAACAGAGCCCCACCGCCACCGCGCGCACACACGCGGCAGGCACCAGCGGCCCACACGGTGGCCCCACGTGCGCCAGAGGGCCCCGGCCAGGCCCAGCGGGAACCCTCCCCCGACTCGAAGGGGGGGAGGCGTGGGCCGCGGTAGGCACAAAGAGCAGGCGCTCGGCCCCCACCCGCGGGGGGCCGGCGGACCCCCGCCCTCCCAGACGGCGGGAAGGGGGGGACTCTCGCCTACACACACCACCGACGGTAGCGTAGCGCACAAGGCAGGGGGCGGCCAATGGGGGAATCCGGTACCCCACACGAGGCACGCCCTTCACGGATCGCTAGAGAAACGTTCCTCACTGAGGGTGGGCGGCACCCGACCCAGCCCCTCTCCCAACCGGCCGCCGAGACAACGAGGGGGATCTGCGGTATGGGCAAGCACAAGGCTTCTTGAGCGTTCGCGGCCGGGGACACCCAAAGCCCCATCGCCTCGGGGACCGGACCGGCCCCAGCTCGGCGTCCCGCCACAATCGCTCAAACGCCCGGGCGACGTCTCCTTTCCCCCACCGGAGGTGGGGAAGAGCGCCCGGGCGCCCGCTCGCCTAACACTCCCCACGCCACTCGGCACTGGGGACGACAACGCAACCCGCTCCCCCAGGAGAGGGAACGCGCAACGCTGCCGAGCTTACCGCCTCGATCCCCCGAGCGAAGCAACAACGCTCTTCCTTTCGGGCACTCGCCTCAGAAACCCCCGCAGACGGGGCGAGACCGACAGCGAGGCGGCGGCCGGCCGCGGCAGCGGCACTGGGATCGGGAACAGCACACACCGGCTCAGCCTCAGGCACCTCAGGAAACGACCCGGAGCGCCCCAGGAGCACCGAAGCAGAGGCGCACCGTCGCGCCAAAGCAGCACGGCGGCAGCCCTCCCCGGCGCGGGGAGGGCCACACACGGCCCTTGGCCGCCCAGAGCGGGCGGCGAGCGAGAAGCACCCGCTACGTCAAAGGACCCCGGGAGCGAGGTCGAGGCCGGATTCCGCACCCCCGCCCTTCCCCGCACCGCGAACGGGCGGGGAGGCAAGGCGAGGGACCCGCAGGCAGGACGAGAAGAGCTGGCCCATTCACCATGAATGTCCGTCCCTCGCCTGGCGCGGCTTTGGTCCAGCCCAGGAGAGCGCAGAGTCACCACATCGATCAGCAGAGTGGGCGGGAGAGACCCAGGGAGCAGGGGGAGACCCGGCGAGGACCGCTTCTAAGAGGAGCCTGCTACGGCCTCACCGGCCCCACACCCCAGGGAGAGCGGCCGACGACACGGAACGGGGAACGCCTGACACGCGCGACTCAGAGCCACGGAAACGAGCGTCGTCACACCGCCCCCGGTGCCCGCAGCGAGGAGCGCACGGGCGGTAAAGGACCACCCGCCACCTCCCCCGCCGCCCCCCGGCGCCAGAAGACCGGCCGGCCGGAGGTGGCACCACCACCGCGAGGGCACTCCAGGTGCGCCAAAGAGCCGTCGCACGCAGGCCCAGGCAAGCAGCTCCAGAGGGAACGGGTCCGGGCCACCCCATCAGCCCAGAGCCCGGCACGCACCCGGAGGCCCAAGCTCCCTCCCTCTGGCGGCACGCGCCAGAGGACAACGTGTCAGCACCTACCCGATGGCAGAAAACGGCCAACTCGGGCCAAAACAATCGCGACCGGGGCAACGGGGAACAGTTCACTCAGCACCGCCGCCTTCCCTGAACAGAGTCGCGGTCAGCACACCGCGATATCGAGCCCATCACCGAGCTCCAGAGCCCCTAGGGACAACTGGTCGACCCTCGTGGACGAAGGCGAAAACAAGAGACGGGGACCACCATCTCCAACGAGCAGGACCGGGGGGCGGCCGGGGAACACGCTAAGGCGACCCACCACCGAAGGACGCCGGGCATAGCCATCAGGACAAGCCCCGGGCAGCGGGCCCCCAAAGAGGGAATGCGGCAAGGCCGGCCAAGCACACCCCTCTGGCCCGCCCGGCGCAGCCCCGCGGCCCCGCGGCCAAAACCCGTGAGAGAGAGGGAGAGGGAGAGGGAGAGGCAGCGGGAGAAAAATAACACAGGAGTCCCGGCGACCGACCCAGACGGGGCCAAGCGAAGCCCGTGGCGGCGAAGGAACCGCTCAGACTGCCACCCGAGGCGCCCGCGGCCCGGACCGAGCAGGGAGAGAAGACAACCGACACACACACAAAGCCTGCCGGTCCAGTATACCGCCAACGGGCCACAACGGCCCAGCCCAGCGCGACCGAGACAGTTCCGCTGGCGCCGCCCAACTCCTGGATCTCTGTCTCGGCCACCGCCACCGAATATCACGCCTTGGCGACTTCCGAGGATCAGACGCTCCCATAAAAGCGGCCACCAGGTGGAGCTCGACAACCGTCAACCAAATCAGGCGGAAGGGACGCGGAACCTCGGGCGGCGTCAGCGGGATCCGCTCCGCAGGGGTCGTAGAGAGTCACCCGGACACATCCCACCAGCCGGGTCGCCCCGCCAGGGCCCCCCACAGCGGCGGGCGCGAGACGCAGGCAGATCGGCCCAGCACCCCTAGAGAATCCGGCCGGGGACACGGGCGGTGTGGGACTTCAAAACCGAAACCACCACGGTGAAGCCACTATCAGACGGGCAGATTGCTAGGCCACGGTCGGATCCATCCACAGAATGGAGGAATTGACAGAAACGTGTAAAAACCCGTTGAAATCGGTTGCTTGGGAATTTGATCTGCTGGTCTTTGGGCTTGGTGTTTCCGCCTGTTTCTGTACCCAAAAAAAAAAAAAAAAAACCGGAAGATGAACAGCCTCTGAGAATCCTTCCTCCTCTGTCTGTGTCTGTGGTTCAGTGCCAGAGGGCCGGCCTAGCACATAGGAGGCACTGGGTTTGAGCCTTAGCGCGGCATACAAAAAGGAACACAGTCAAGAGAAGGCGTGCTGTCCACCTACAACTACTCTAAAAAAGAAAAAAGAAAAAAAAAGAATACTGACCATAATAGGAAAAAGGATTCTTCCTTGTGGAGTTCTATTTTGTCTGGCCACATTTTATATACATATATAAACATTTTTTTTTTTTATTTTTTTAAGAGAGAGTGAGAGAGAATTTTAATATTTACTTTTTAGTTTTCGGTGGACACAACATCTTCGTTTGTATGGGGCGCTGAGGACCGAACCCGGGCCGCACGCAACCAGGCGAGTGCGCTGCCACTTGAGCCACATCCCCAGCCCCTTTTTTAACTTTTACTTATTTTTCTTTTTTAAAGACAAAAGAAGGAGAGAGAGGGAGAGAGAGAGAGAGAGAGAGAGAGAGAGAGAGAGAGAGAGAGAGAGAGAGAGAGAGAGAATTTTTTAATGTTTGTTTTTCAGTATTCAGTGGGCACAACATCTTTATTTTATTTTATGTGGTGCTGAGTATCGAACCCAGCGCCCCGCGCATGCCAGGGGAGCGCGTTACCACTTGAGCCTCATCCCCAGCCCATTAATTCTTATCTGTATTTGTGTTTTTATTTACCAATTTTTTTTTTCATCTTGTGAAAACAGATCAACTTTAATTTCAGCACCTGAAGCTATCCAAGGGTATGCTCTATAAAGGTCATGGGACTGTTGTACACATTCAATAAAGTGACAACTCTGCCATACCACTTAGTATCTCACAATCAGGAACATACTTTTGAATTGCTTAAACAGAATCCACAGAATTAAAACAAAATCAGAAGCCATCCACAGTTATACTAATTGTCAATTACAAGTTTTACAATTAATACTTGATATAACAGTCAATATATAGCAGGGGATATTGAAATGATTTCAGAGTCTCATCCAGTTGTATTCGATTGGGAAGGTTTCTTGAATGGGGATAAAACTGGCCAAAGATAGATACAACCAGGATCAGACCAGCAAGTAAAAGTCCTACCACAGTTTCTGTGGTTTCCACTTTTTTTTTCTTTGTCAGTTAAAAGTGAACAGTGAGAATTAAATACTTATCTTTACATATACACAAGGTATGCTGTGAAGCATACTTGCTTACAAACATATAAAAATACTTGTTAAATAGTTCAATAAGAAAATAATGCACAAAAGTACATAGCAAAAACATTAACCATCTGTGACTCTGGAAAGCTCAATTCCGTGTTTTATATGACAGCAAACAAAAACAACTTTAGTTTTTTTGGAATGCCTTAAACCTGAAATACTTGAAAAGGAAGACAGACAGAAATCATTCATTCTTATCCTTAGCATGGCTGTGAAAGAGTTAAATTAAGAAACCAAGTACACATTGAGATGCCCAAGTCCAGAATGAGTCCAAATATTTGGCCACATAGAACACTATCATCTTCAAGAGGAGGAGTCATCACAGGCTTGATAAGCAGTTTTTTGTTTTTTTTTTTTTAAAGAGAGAATTTTTTAATATTTATGTTTTAGCTTTCGGCGGACACAACATCTTTGTATGTGGTGCTGAGGATGGAACCCGGGCCGCACGCATGCCAGGCGAGCGCGCTACCACTTGAGCCACATCCCCAGCCCCGAGAAGCAGGTTTTAATCCATAAATACAATAGGTATTTTGGTATTTTGGCCACTGGGAAAGAAAAGCTGTAGTATCAAGAAAGGTCTGATATGTCTCAATTTTGTAAACTCCGTTCAGTGTATTTAAGGTTATGTAAGGTTGACATCAAAATCTTTAAAGATAGGCAAAAAATTCATATTAAAAAAAAAAACCCTCCTGTGGATGTTAGAATAACAGTAGGTAATATGATTCCAGAAGTTAAAAATTATTTCACAACCTAAAACTTCAGCTTAGCAAACAGCTTAGGTTGCACAACTGATTCATCCCTATTAAGATGTAAGCCCTTAAAAGAAGAATATGTCTGTATATGTAGACATGTATTTAGAAAGAATCAGATCATCTTTGAAGCAGCCTTAGTGTTTCCTTTAAATTGGTCTGGAAAGGATTAGCCGGCTTCTTGGTCTAAGGCTAACACGGTGATCATTTGTCTAAGGCTAGAAAGGTACCAACATGAGGTAAACCATCAGGAGAGGAGGAGGAGATGAGGGCTTTTCCTGGGAGTTGGTAGCTAAAATTCAAGGGATTCTTAGAAAATGACACAATGGCAGCCTTTCTTGTCTTTTTCTTTCCGAGTTGGTTCCGGTGAAGGAGGACATTCTTGCTCTTGAAATTTCCTTATAACCCGGACAAGTTCATGAAAGGCTTGATCTACATTCATCCTCATCTTTGCTGATGCCTCCATGTATGTTACTTTAAGTTGCCATGCTAACTGCTGTCCTTCCTCCTGTGTAACCTGTCTTTCATGATCCAGGTCTGCTTTATTACCAATTAAAATCATTGGAAACTCATCACGATCCTTTACTCTGAGAATCTGTCTTTGAAACGTATAGATTTCTTCAAAACTGCGGAGCCCAGCCGGGCCGTGCCGCGCCGAGCCGCGCCGAGCCTCCGCCGCCCGCCCTAGGCCCGGCTTCGGGGACGTGTGCGGACGGGCGGGGGTCCCGAGCGCCGGGAGCTGCCAGGAAGGACTCTGGGCGCGGCAGCAAGCCCCGGGGCTGACTTGGTGCTGCCCGAGGCGCAGAGAAGCCGACTGAGCGCAGGGGTCAGGGGCTGCAGCGGCCGGGGACTGGCTCCTCTGAGCTTCTCCGCAGCGCCTGCGGAACGCAGCCTCCACCGCCGCTACAAATGGCCGTCTATTTACCTATCTGTTTACCTGAGTTTTTTGTTGTTTTTTGAGCATTTTCTTAAACCGCAAGTCATTTTCCATTGGGTCACAGAGCCAAATTTTACGTTTAGGCACTTGGTAATAAGAAGCTATAACAGGGCTCTAAGAGCGGTTGCCTTGGCTAAAAAGCGTGGGCCCTTGTCCCAGAGCGAAACAACAACAACAACGGGGGGGTGGGGGGGGGGACAAAAAGCCAAAAAAAAAAAAAAGAATCAAACAAATAATCCAATCAATCCATGGGCCAAGGACCTGAACAGATACTTCTCAGAAGTGGATTAAGACGCTCCTATAAAAGCGGCCACCAGGGGGAGCTCGAAAACCGTCAACAAAATCAGGCGGAAGGGACGCGGAACCTCGGTCGGTGTCAGCGAGATCCGCTTAGCAGGGGTCGTAGAAAGTCACCTGGACACGTCCCGCCAGCTGCCCACCCCACCCCCACCCCCACCCCCCCCCCACCCCGCGCCAGGGTCCCCCGCAGCAGCAGGAGGCGCCGGCAGTCTGCCCAGCACCCCTAGAGAATCCGGCGGTGTGGGACTTCAAAACCGAAACCACCACGGTGAAGCCACAATTAGTCAGGCCGACTGACTGATAGGCCACGGTTGGATCCATCCAGACTATGTAGGAATTGACGGAAACATGTAAAAATCAGTTTGAAATCGGTTGCTTGGGAATTTGATCTGCTTGTCTTTGGGCTTTGTGTTTCCTGCTTTTTCAGTACAAAAAAAAAATTGGAAGATGACCAGCCTCTGAGAATCCTTTCTTGTCTAGGGGCTGTCTGTGTCTTTGGGTCAGTGGCAGAGGACCGGCCTAGCACAGAGTTTGAGCCTTAGCACGCCATACAAAAAGGAACAAATCGAAAGAAGGTGTGCTGTCCACCGACAACGTACTACGAAACAGAAAAAAAAAAAAAAAAAAAAGAATACTAATCATAATAGGAAAAAGGATTCTTCCTTGTGGAGTTCTATTTTGTCTGTTTGGCCATTTTATCTTTTTCTTTCTTTCTTTCTTTTTTTTTTTTTTTTTTTTTTTTTTTTTTTTTTTTGTTGTTGTATTTTTATTTTTATTGATCTATCAATATCACGGAGCCAAATTTTACATTTAGGCACTTGGTAATAAGAAGCTGTAACAGGGCTCTAAGTGAGGCTGCCTTGGCTAAAAAGCATGGTCTGTTGCCCTAGACTGAAACACCACATGCTCTGGGATAAATCAAGCTGGAGAAAGCTTGCCATCTCTACCTTCATTTTTATCTGTGTGCACATATTACGCACTGTTTCATCTAAGAAGTAGCAGTGCAACCAATATCTATCAGCCCTAAATGGACCCAACCCCTGCCCTCCCCAGCCACACAGGAGAGACCACAGTCTGAGCAAGAGCACTTCATGGTGTTGTCAGTCTGGTGTTGTGGCTCAATGGTACAGCACTTACCAAGTACGTATGAGGCACAGGGTTCAATCCCAGCACCACATTAAAATCATCATCATCACCTAAATAAACAAAATAAACATATGTATATATTTATCTGTTTATTTATTGGAGGAGGCCTGTAACCAGGGATTGAACTCAGTGGCACTCACTGACTGCGGAGCCACATCCCCTAGCCCTACCTATCTAGTATGTTACTTAGAGACAGGGTCTCACTGAGTTGCTTAGTGTCTCACTTTTGCTGAGGGTGGCTTTAAACTCTCGATCCTCCTGCCTCGGCTGTGTGTGTGTGTGTGTGTGTGTGTGTGTGTGTGTGTGTGAGAGAGAGAGAGAGAGAGAGAGAGAGAGAGAGAGAGAGAGAGAAGCGTGTCTGGGATGACAGGCATAGGCCACTGTACCCAGTCACTTATTTATTTTATTTTCAGTATGACTTCAAGGTACACACAAGACAATCACTGCCAGGCGTAGGAGGAACATAGCACATTGATAAACAGTCAGATGTTTGAGGAAGCATTCAACAATCTTAAGGTAGTGTGCAAGTCTTTCAATAACCTCAAAATACCTACATGAGGGTTGGGATTGTAGCTCAGTGGTAGAGTGCTTGCCTTGCATTCGTGAGGCCCTGGGTTCCATCCTCAGCACCACATAAAAATAAATAAATAAAAATAAAGATATTGTGTCCATCTACAGCTGAAAAATAAATAAATACATAAATAAATGGATGAATGAATAAATAAATACCTACATGAAAACCAGAGAGAATTAAAAGAAACGATGGATAAATCTATTATGGCAAAGAGGCGAGAACACTCATCCCTTAGCAGCTGACGACTTAGGCCATAAATAAATAATCAGTAACAAAGGACAGCAGAACTACATCGCGAACAACCCACACCTAATGGGCATGTTCAGAACACTGCAAGGCCACCACCACACAGCAGACATTCTTTTAAAGCGAATACGGAATGTTTACCAAAGTTGACCGTAGAATGGAACATAAACCAAATCTCCACAAAGTCTAAAAGATGAAATCACACCACAACTCTTCTCTGAACAACACAAAAGTAAGCTGGAGGTCGGGCATGTTGGCCACTGCCAGGAGTCATTTCAAGAACCGGATTAAACCCAAAGAAAGTATAAACCTGTAGATTCACAAATCTCAGGGAGAAATAGCAGCATCCATCTTTCACAAACTCTTGAGAGGGGCAGGTCAGGGGTCAAGGTGAGATTGAAATACCCCCAACAAAGTGTCAACTTTATCAAATCAGTAGCCTAGAGAGAGCAGGTACTTGTACTATTCCTTCTCGGTGCCATTGTGGTTTTTTTTTTTTTTTTTTTTTTGGGGGGGGGGGAGGGGGAGGGGTGGTTCCAGCCACTTTGGGTTCCTACCACTTTGTCTGCAAGGGAAAATTTGTTTTCTGTCAGGATGGGGTGCCAGTTATCAGGGCGGGCGGGGAAGTAAGATTCTTACACTAAACCGGGCTTGCTTGCGGGCAGGTCTCAGTTCTAATTTACATAACAAAAGGCAGTGCAAAGTCTCTCCCACTGCCCCTGAAGGAAGAAAAATGTGGCCTCTCCAGGCTGTTCACAATTCCCAACCTGTTTCAAATTCCAGTATGGTTTCGCGTATCTGTTTTAAGGGTCAGTTTGTCTCTCTGACTCTGCATTTATGCTGACCGATTGGTTTAAAACTAAACTAAGAGGTTAATTTGAATATCATTTGTTTCAGAGCATTGGTTCAATGTGTCCACCAGCATTTAATTTCTCTCTCCTGATGTTCCTTAGTAATCTGATTGCTTTGGCCTCCTTCTCCTGGATCATGTGTAACTTGCCCCCCTTTGGTATAAAAAGAAACCTAGGAGGAGATTGATCCTAAAGAAAAGGGGTGCTCCACTAAGTGAGAAACTGAAAATCAAGCGAGAGAGAGAGTGTGTGTGTGTGTGTGTGTGTGTGTGTGTGTGTGTGTGTGTAAGTTATAGAGAGAGAAGGGGAGAGTCTCTTGTACTTCAGGGTTTTTGTTTGTCTGTCTGTCTGTTTGTTTCTTTGTTTGTTTGTTCTCTAATAATTACAGTGTTTCAATTGGAAGCTCTGCCCTGGGTAATTCTTTCCAATTCTTAGAAAGTAGTAACTGTGGTTATGTTCATTTCTGTTAATGATCCATTCTTCCTGCCTCTTAAATTCATTGATCACCCAGAACTTTTTTGTTTGGGGCAGGAGGGGGCCAGGTGCTTGAGAGAATTTTTTTTTTTTTTTCCTGTGTCATTTGAACGGAGATTTGGACCTCTGACTAAGAGTAGAGTTTTCCTAGAGAAAAGAGAAGAGCTCTAAGGGAAAAGCAGGGGGATTAGATTTAAAAAAAAAAAAAAAAAAAAGCCTTTTGAAACCAAACTATTGTTAGGTAAAACTGCTTACTCTTTGCCGTGAATGAGAAGAATCTTAAAATATGTGATGTGTTTGGGTCAGTCCAATGTGTCTTTGCGATGATTCATCATCTGAAGTGGCACCCCCTTTCTCCACTGAAAAGTCTTAACTGGGCCTCTTCAGAAATCTTCACCCAGACTGGTTTTAGGTCTGTCAGGCAGCCGAAGAGTCTCTGCCAAAGAACTCAAGGTGGATAAACTTCCTATTTTCGTGTCGCCCTGTTTACTTGGCCACTGGCCGAGAAGATACCAGCACTCCCCCTTACTAGTTTTTCACAAACATATCCAGAATAGTACTTTGAAGAAATGTGCAAACAAGGCCTCTGGCCTTGAGCTGGACTTCACAGAGATGTCTACAGGTTTAAGATACGAGAAGAAGTTACCAACTGGACTCCATGGTAACAGCTGGCAGGGGGAGACTAGACAGGGGAGAAGAAGCTCTCCCCTTCTCAGGTGTTGTCCTCGAGGGGTTAACATGCCCAGAACAGTGAGAGAAAAAGCTGCTTTTATGTGAACTTCTGCTGACCATGAGTTTCTGAGCCCCTCCCCTTACATGCTCGGTAGAAAACTCTGAAACTACCTGAACTCAGGGGATTAATTCATTACAGCAAAAGCCAGCCGTGTCCTCTGAACTTGGCTGCAGCCAAATAAAACCGTTTTCCTGCTCTGTTCGGTCGGTGCCTTGCCTCATTTGTCCCTACAACACATCCATGTAAGGAAGACTTTATCAAACCAGTAGCCTAGGTAAAGCAGGTTCCAGGTTGCTTTTTGCCACCACCACCACCACCACCACCACCAACAACAACCCCTCCCCCCTTTCGCCCCCCCCCCCCTTCTTTGCAACTGAGAGATAAGATCCAGCTAACATGGGTCACTCTATATGCAATGAATACCAATAATTTCTTCTGATTTTTTTTTAACTACATACAAACAAACAAACCAAAAACCATGAAAAGTATAAACTATGTTACTGAGAATCAAGAAGAGTAATTCACTCATGTAAATTCAGAAATTCGTAAGGGTGGCTGTGGTTTCTGTCTGTTGCTGTTGTTGTCCTTTTTGTCTTTTTTAAAAAAATTTTCTCCCAACAGTCAAATCAAGGAACTGGGGGGGGGGGGGGAGGTGGGGGGGGGTCAGAAAGAAAATGTAACAGGGGTCCACTTTATATGCTTTGAGTATAAGTCTCACTGCTCAGCCACTGAGGCTCATGTTAAAACCCATATCCTTTTTCCTTTCTCTTTTTCCTTCCCTCCCCCTCCCTAATCATAGGTGAAGGCTATATTGACTTTCAGGGTGGGTTATCTGCCCATTGGCTAACAAATATTTAGAATTTCCATCCAGAAAATCACTTTTCTGTTTGATAACCTTGTTAGGCCTCGAACAACAGAGTGTCAGCAGAGTCGTCAGAGTTTTGTTGCTGTAAAGGTTCAGTTCTTATGTTTTCTTATTATAATAAATTCCCCCTCTTCCTTCTGAGATGCTTTGCCTCTGAGCAACACCCCCCCCAACACCTACCCCCCCTTCTCTCTCTCTCTCTCTCTCTCTCTCTCTCTCTCTCTCTCTCTCTCTCTCTCTCATTACCGCAGGGCTCCATAAGTTGCTGAGGCTGTGTTAGTCTTGTGATTCTCCTGAATCACCCCACATGTCTGTCACTGGAGATGTGTACACATCTGGGGAGTAGAGTAGTATGCTGTGTGTGAGAGATTATTTTATTCTTCAAAAGTCGGTACACTTGAAGACATATAGGTTTCCTACATGAGAGGTCACCAATTAGTGCCCTTTTTATTAGAACGTGTATTGTATCGAAGCTCTAAACTTATCCCATAGTCAGTGACACATGTGGAAGTTCTAACATATGCATTCGGTGTAACATTCAGATTTAAAAAAAAAAAAAAAAAAGATCTGTGCTTGGGGCTGGGGATGCGGCTCAGGTGGTAGCCCGCTCACCTGGCATGCGTGCGGCCCGGGTTTGATCCTCAGCACCACATACTAACAAAGATGTTGTGTCCGCCGAAAACTAACTAACTAACTAACTAAATAAATAAATATTTAAAAATTCTCTCTCTCTGTCTCTCGCTCTCACACTCTCTCTAAAAAAATTTTAAAAATAAATAAATAAATAAAAAGATCTGTGCCATTAATGACCAGTTTTCACATCTGTTAGTTTTAATTGAGTAAGTAAGGGTTTGGGGATCGTTTGTTGAAAGAATACTCCTGTACCAGGTGAGTGGCACTGTTTTCTGAATGCATAAGAGTATTTGTCCACTTGAGTCCAAGCTGTTCACCTAGGTCCAACTGTTGGTGAGCAAAAACCACATCGTGGCAGTTATCTGGCCAGAGTCATAGATTCTGAACGTGGCTTCCAAAGTCAAAGGTCAATGAATGTACGTAGGACTTGTAGGCAACTGTTGATGTGAAGATCTCTGGGCTTGTTGTACAGTAAATATGTCTGTGTTCCTTCAGCATAGAAGGAAATGTATTCATTATAGAATGCAAAGCTTGGGCTAGGGTTTTAGCTCGGTAGTAGACCACTTGCCTGGGACGTGTGGGGCGCTGGATTCGATCCTGAGCACCACAGAACCCAAAACAAAGGGGCAAACAAGCAAATAGGGTAAAGATAGCGTGTCCATCCATCTACAACTCAAGAAATTAAAGGGGAAAAAAATTAAAATGCAAGGCTTAGCCAGGCATGGGTTGGGGGTTCATGTGTGTCCTCCCCCCCCCCCCCCCCAGAGGATCAGGAGGAGCTTGAGAGAAGGATTGTAAGCTCATAGCGAGAGAAAGTAACCTCGCGAGACCCCTGTCTCCAAAAGAAAAGTTGTGATAGTAAAAGCAAATGGGACTCCGTTTTGTTTTATGTCTCCATTCTGTAAAACAACCAGGCCAAGTAGAAGGGTGATGACTGGGGCAAGATGTTCTTTTCCTTGTGCTATAGAAACCTTTAAGAACACGGAACTACGTGATGGGACATTGTTTCTGTAACTAGCCCATAACGGTGTGTGTGGGGGTGGGGGGGGGGGGGCTATGCTTCTGTCACTGGAGTGGCTAGGCTGATTGTGATTGGCTGAGCGTCCCTCTGCCTGACTTCACTCTCCCGCTTCTGTAACTTGGCTTGCTTGCATTAGCTAGACGCCCCCTCCCCCCAAAACGTCCCTTTTGCAGGTTTCAGTCTTATAAGGGGCACCCTTGCAATTGTTTGGGGCTGGCCAGGGGAACAGCTTTATGTTCTTCTGCTCAGTCGCCACTACTTGTGCTTTAATAAAGGCTTGATTCCTTTCTACGTGAGTCTGGAAGTCAGTTTTTGAAACCCTGGGACCAAGCTTTAACTAGAACAAGCAAGCAAGCCAGAAAACAAATGAATAGATAGATAGATAGATAAATTGAATATGGGGATGTGGCTCAGTCAGTGTTCAAGTGAGCGCTTCTGGGTTCAACTCATAAATCAATGGATTTACCAAAAATGTATAAAAATATCTGTATAAAAAGGGGAGGGGATGTTGGTTTAGCTCAGTGGTAAACTGTGTCTGTGTTCAGTCCCCAGTTCCAGGCTCCAGTCAGAAACCAGCCCCTGTGTAAGGGGCTGGTTTTTAGTTCCATCCCCACCAAGGAAACCCTGACATGCGTATGGGGAGCCTTATTTGTCTATTGGATGCCAAGGGTAGAGTGATTTCCATCTTGATCTCCCCCCCCCCCACCCGCTTTTTTTTTTTTTCTGTGTGAGCAAGGTCTCTTCTAGTGTCTTGATTTTATTTATTTATTTGGCCTAGTTGGAAACAATGCCTTTATGTTATTAGTTTCTTTTTATCTGGAGCCGAGGATGGAACCCAGGGCCTCGAATATGCTAGGCGAGCACTCCAACGCTGAGATATAAAGGACCCCAGCCCATCCCAGCCCAGCACGGCAGTCTTCAATTTTTTTTTTTTTCCTTTCCCGTGGGCACTTTGAGATGAGATTGCCTTGCCTGTTTTGGTTGTTTGAGTCTCTCTTTGTTCACTACTTTTGTTTCTTTTGTGATGCTAGGCTGGGGAAGAAACCCAGGGCCTTGGGCATTGGTCCACAAACGGTCTTGATTGCTGGGCAACACCCTCACCTTTTTTCTTTTGTCTCTTCCCTTCCCCAGAAAGTAAACCCAGGAAGGGCCTCCCTCTCCTTCTCCCAGGCCCAAATTCATCCTGTTTGGGTTTTGTGCGCAGACCGGTACACACTAGACACACACACACACACACACACACACACACACACACAGGAAACATCACTGTTTTGTTTTTGTTTGTTTCTCTCTTAACCTCATCCAGGCCCTCCCTCATAACTCTCAGGGGTGGGGGAAGGTGTTTACTATGGACCTCTAGTGGTGACAGCCTTGGGAGGGACTACTGCTGGGGAATTGGAGTGAGTGGGATGGGGGAAGTGTGGATTATAGTTCAAATTCCAAGGGTCGGGCAGAGGCACAGAAGCTATCTCCTAGGTGGGGCATGTTAAAGGCTAAGGAAAGTGATCAGATACCAGGGGTGAAAGAGGTATGTCCTCCCCCCCCCCCCAGTGCTTCCGGGGGACTTTACTGTATGGGGGAGGGGGGGCGGGGGAACAACCGCACTGAGGCCCGTGCCCATCTGTCTTTCCAGGGACTCAGTAGGCTGAGGGAAGAGAGGAAGATATGACGCGGCGGCTTGCAGCGTAGTGATCTGTATATGGATATAGATATACATATCTAAGTCTGTCTGTCTGTCTGTCTCTCTATCTATCTATCTATCTATCTATGTCTACACATGTAGATAGATTATATCTAAACTGGAAATGGAACTCAGGCAGGCCTTCCAAAATGACGGTAGCTTTGCGCCACCTAGCGTTCAGTGACTGCAACTAACGAGGCTGCCCTTTTCAGACCACAGACCACTCACTGTGGACTCCCAAGTTCCACAGGGTGGAAACCCGTCGCTATGCACATTCTCGTGTATATGCTTGTGTTTCTGACCCGGTGGCAAGATGAGATCCGACTGAAGAAGCCAAGCAAGCCTAAAACGTGTGTCCCACCTTCACCACTCCTAAGTGTGGAGGATTAGCTGACTGAGAAAGCCTTAGGGGAGGGAGCAGCTTCGGTCCCATAGGGGACAGTTGGGGAAGGCAAGGACCCTGAGTAGCTGCACAGTTGCTCTGGGATCCAATTTTACCTGTAGAACTACTCGGCGCTACATAAACCTCAGCCAGCCAGCCAGCCTGTGCTGCATTTTGTCCTGTCTTTATTGGTATTAGGTACTTTCCAGAAGAAATGGGGGGGGGGGGGGGGATTTCCCATCTCGTGTCAAGAGTCTCCCGGGACCGAATCCTCCTTGTCCATGCTTTCCTTGAAGATCCTTTAGAGATTCTTCACTTCGAGATGGACGGTTGTGTGTGCTGCTGCAGGTTTGACAGCCATCCGGGAGGAAAAACAACCACCAAAAAAAAAAAAAAAAAAAAAAAAAAAAAAAAAAAAAGTGTCCCAAATCATCTTTGTCATCATTCCACCATCCTTGGAAGAACGAAGTCGATCCAAAAGTCCTGGAAGAGAACAGTAAGAGTAGTGAAAGATCAGAATGGTAGGACCGTGTCCAGCAACCACCACCTCAGCTACTCACCAGAGAAGGTGAGGTCCTGGGAGTACTCAGGCAACCTCCAGAGACCTTGAGCTTTAACCAGCAAATAGAGAAAGGAGAGAGGGAAGGGGAAGGGGAAGGGGAAGGACACCCCCCCCCACCCCATGTGATAACACCACCACAGGGTTTATCACAGACTGAGATAGGATGTTGTCTCCTTTGATGTTAGCCAACATGAGCAATCAAGGGACACTCCCTCTCAAAAAAAAAAAAAAAAAAAAAAAAATTGAGGTGTAACTCCGTGGTGGTGGTTAGGTACTTCTGGATTCAATCCAGTGGAAATCATATCACCTTTCTTCCCTGTTTTAGGCAGACTTATCTGTCCTTGAGTCCACGCCCAGCGTAGTCTTGAAGTCACATAGACTTTGGAGACCAGAGGATGTCAGAAATGACTCTTATCAAAAGTAAGAAGCCGAATTACAACTGCGGCCAGGAAGAAGTGCAAGGTGGCCTTTGAATCTCCTCTACAAAACCTCCTGTTGTTGCTGACGTGCAGAAGAGTCCCTGTGTTTTTGCTTTGCCAGTGCTGCCATAAGCCTTTTTTCCTGTGTCTCAAGACCTTGCCATCCTTATTGGATTGGGCCAAGCTTTCAGCAACAGGAAGAGGAGAGAGAGAGAGAGAGAGAGAGAGAGAGAGAGAGAGAGAGAGAGAGAGAAAGGCCGGGGGAGGGGGAGCAAATATTAAAAAAAAAAAATCAAGAACAAAAATAAAGAAAAGTAACCGAAAGGAAGCACCACCAGCACCAGCACCAGCAGGAAAGAAACAGTGAAGCAAAAGTGAAAGAAAGGAAGGAGGGAAGGAGAGAGGGAGCGAGCGAGAGTTGAGTTGGTGGGCAAGGAAGGACAGAAATGCAGAAACACTCAAGAGCACCCCCCCCCTGGCTGTGACATTCCTCTCCAGGTACTGACCACCAAGAGAAGAAAAAGCCCAGACCCACACAAGTAATGATTTGATGCATGCAATTAAAACTGAACTCCCGATTAGGAAAGAATGTCCCCACTTGAAATAAGGAATATTCGTGGAGTCATCCTACCGCCACTTATAGCTAAAAAGAAACCATTGACAAATTAACTTGGGCGGGGGGGGGATGGGGGGAGGAAGAGGAAGAGGAGGAGGAGGAGGAGGAGGAGGAGGAGGAGAGGGAGAGGGAGAGGGAGAGCGGAGGGGAGGGGAGGGGAGGGGGAGGTTAGGGTGCGGGTGGGGGAGGGGAGGGGAGGGGGGGCGAGGAGGAGGAGGAGGAGGAGGAGGAGGAGGAGGAGGAGGAGGAGGAGAAAAACAGAGGAAGAAATGAGACAAGAGAAGTCTGCGAACTCCATTTTGCACACAGATGCCCCTGGTGGCACAGGATTGTAATCCCAGGGACTCGGGAGGATGAGGCAGGCAGAGTGCAATGCGTCAAAACTCCAGTAGCACTCCCAGTCCCACATCAAAGCCAACCAAAAGAAAAACACACATAATTTCACTTACCCAGGCAGTATTTACATTGGGACAACTGGTCGACCTCTTTCGTTGGGGGTGTACTGGTCGACCTCCGGGATATATATATATATATATATATATATATATATATATATATATATATGTGTGTGTGTGTGTGTGTGTGTGTGTGTCTGTGTGTGTGTGTGTGTGTGTGTGTTGCCTTGGAGGAGGAAAGGAGTAATAGGATGAGGGGGTCAAGGAAAAGAGAGAGAGAGAGAGAGAGAGAGAGAGAGAGAGAAGGGTGAAACTTAGGGGCTGGGGGTGTGGCTCAACCGGTAGCATGGGGCGCTGGGTTAGATCGCACCAAATAAAACATAAAATAAATAAAAATAAGTTAAAAAATAATAATAATAAAATAAAGATGTTGGGTCCACCGAAAACTAAACAATAAATATTAAAAAAAAAAAAAAAGGAAGGAAGGAAGGAAGGAAGGAAGGAAGGAAAGAAAGAAAGAAAAGGCGTGTATGAGTGAACACCAATTTCGACCCCAACCCCCATCCCGCTTATGTTAGGACAGCTGGTCGACCTCCATACTTACCGCATGAAAAAAAATTCCAAGTCCTCATGCGGACAACTGGTCGACCCCGGTCGTGCTGGGGCAAACCGGCCAACTGGT
>NW_027288093.1:45000-62500 GCF_047511675.1 Marmota flaviventris | reverse complement strand
CACACACTAGGCGCACGGGCGGTCCCGCGTGGCCCCGGACGAGCCGCCGGCCGGGTTCCCTGCATCAGCCAACCTCCCGGGAGGGCCCTCGCAGGGGACAGGGCCCCACCGCCCCACCGCCGCCGCAAGAGGCGGGGAGCCCCCGAACCCTCAACCCGCACACCGTGACGAGCATCCCCAGCGACAACCGCCCGTCCAGCGTGCCCACCGCCACACCCGGTACACGCCCGGGAGGGGGCGGCAGCGCGGCCGCGACCAGTCAGCCAGGGGGGGAGGCTCGGCGGAGGCGAGGAGGGGGGCACAACCCCGCCGGGATGGAGGGCGCGCCGGAGGCAGCGAGGGGCAAAGAAACGCGGAGAGGAAACCGGGGAGGAGACCTCGGGCACAGAGTCGGGCCGCCAGGAAAACAAGCGGGGTCCCACCGCCACACGCGAGGGCGGTCCCGCACCGCCTGCGACGCCAACCCGGCCTCCGGTCCCAGCCCCGGAGCCTCCCAACGAGACCCGCCGCCCCGCCACCACAGGGTGGCCCTCCACGCGACGAGACGCGCCTGGACTCCAAACGCCAGCATGCAACGCCACACCTCGTGCCGGTCGAGTCCCACGACCTGGGCCTCTACGGCCCCAGGGTCCGCTCGCTCACCACGCCGCCCGTGGAACGCTCCCAGGGGGGGCCGCGGCGGCCGCGCCCCAAGCCAGCGCACACGCACGCAGGCCGCCCGCCGGCTCGGGACCGGGAGCGGGCAGAGGGCCACTCGCAGCGGGCGAGGGGGAAGGGGGGACGGGGCCCCTCAACCCCCGGCTGCGCGAACAGAGCCCCACCGCCACCGCGCGCACACACGCGGCAGGCACCAGCGGCCCACACGGTGGCCCCACGTGCGCCAGAGGGCCCCGGCCAGGCCCAGCGGGAACCCTCCCCCGACTCGAAGGGGGGGAGGCGTGGGCCGCGGTAGGCACAAAGAGCAGGCGCTCGGCCCCCACCCGCGGGGGGCCGGCGGACCCCCGCCCTCCCAGACGGCGGGAAGGGGGGGACTCTCGCCTACACACACCACCGACGGTAGCGTAGCGCACAAGGCAGGGGGCGGCCAATGGGGGAATCCGGTACCCCACACGAGGCACGCCCTTCACGGATCGCTAGAGAAACGTTCCTCACTGAGGGTGGGCGGCACCCGACCCAGCCCCTCTCCCAACCGGCCGCCGAGACAACGAGGGGGATCTGCGGTATGGGCAAGCACAAGGCTTCTTGAGCGTTCGCGGCCGGGGACACCCAAAGCCCCATCGCCTCGGGGACCGGACCGGCCCCAGCTCGGCGTCCCGCCACAATCGCTCAAACGCCCGGGCGACGTCTCCTTTCCCCCACCGGAGGTGGGGAAGAGCGCCCGGGCGCCCGCTCGCCTAACACTCCCCACGCCACTCGGCACTGGGGACGACAACGCAACCCGCTCCCCCCGGAGAGGGAACGCGCAACGCTGCCGAGCTTACCGCCTCGATCCCCCGAGCGAAGCAACAACGCTCTTCCTTTCGGGCACTCGCCTCAGAAACCCCCGCAGACGGGGCGAGACCGACAGCGAGGCGGCGGCCGGCCGCGGCAGCGGCACTGGGATCGGGAACAGCACACACCGGCTCAGCCTCAGGCACCTCAGGAAACGACCCGGAGCGCCCCAGGAGCACCGAAGCAGAGGCGCACCGTCGCGCCAAAGCAGCACGGCGGCAGCCCTCCCCGGCGCGGGGAGGGCCACACACGGCCCTTGGCCGCCCAGAGCGGGCGGCGAGCGAGAAGCACCCGCTACGTCAAAGGACCCCGGGAGCGAGGTCGAGGCCGGATTCCGCACCCCCGCCCTTCCCCGCACCGCGAACGGGCGGGGAGGCAAGGCGAGGGACCCGCAGGCAGGACGAGAAGAGCTGGCCCATTCACCATGAATGTCCGTCCCTCGCCTGGCGCGGCTTTGGTCCAGCCCAGGAGAGCGCAGAGTCACCACATCGATCAGCAGAGTGGGCGGGAGAGACCCAGGGAGCAGGGGGAGACCCGGCGAGGACCGCTTCTAAGAGGAGCCTGCTACGGCCTCACCGGCCCCACACCCCAGGGAGAGCGGCCGACGACACGGAACGGGGAACGCCTGACACGCGCGACTCAGAGCCACGGAAACGAGCGTCGTCACACCGCCCCCGGTGCCCGCAGCGAGGAGCGCACGGGCGGTAAAGGACCACCCGCCACCTCCCCCGCCGCCCCCCGGCGCCAGAAGACCGGCCGGCCGGAGGTGGCACCACCACCGCGAGGGCACTCCAGGTGCGCCAAAGAGCCGTCGCACGCAGGCCCAGGCAAGCAGCTCCAGAGGGAACGGGTCCGGGCCACCCCATCAGCCCAGAGCCCGGCACGCACCCGGAGGCCCAAGCTCCCTCCCTCTGGCGGCACGCGCCAGAGGACAACGTGTCAGCACCTACCCGATGGCAGAAAACGGCCAACTCGGGCCAAAACAATCGCGACCGGGGCAACGGGGAACAGTTCACTCAGCACCGCCGCCTTCCCTGAACAGAGTCGCGGTCAGCACACCGCGATATCGAGCCCATCACCGAGCTCCAGAGCCCCTAGGGACAACTGGTCGACCCTCGTGGACGAAGGCGAAAACAAGAGACGGGGACCACCATCTCCAACGAGCAGGACCGGGGGGCGGCCGGGGAACACGCTAAGGCGACCCACCACCGAAGGACGCCGGGCATAGCCATCAGGACAAGCCCCGGGCAGCGGGCCCCCAAAGAGGGAATGCGGCAAGGCCGGCCAAGCACACCCCTCTGGCCCGCCCGGCGCAGCCCCGCGGCCCCGCGGCCAAAACCCGTGAGAGAGAGGGAGAGGGAGAGGGAGAGGCAGCGGGAGAAAAATAACACAGGAGTCCCGGCGACCGACCCAGACGGGGCCAAGCGAAGCCCGTGGCGGCGAAGGAACCGCTCAGACTGCCACCCGAGGCGCCCGCGGCCCGGACCGAGCAGGGAGAGAAGACAACCGACACACACACAAAGCCTGCCGGTCCAGTATACCGCCAACGGGCCACAACGGCCCAGCCCAGCGCGACCGAGACAGTTCCGCTGGCGCCGCCCAACTCCTGGATCTCTGTCTCGGCCACCGCCACCGAATATCACGCCTTGGCGACTTCCGAGGATCAGACGCTCCCATAAAAGCGGCCACCAGGTGGAGCTCGACAACCGTCAACCAAATCAGGCGGAAGGGACGCGGAACCTCGGGCGGCGTCAGCGGGATCCGCTCCGCAGGGGTCGTAGAGAGTCACCCGGACACATCCCACCAGCCGGGTCGCCCCGCCAGGGCCCCCCACAGCGGCGGGCGCGAGACGCAGGCAGATCGGCCCAGCACCCCTAGAGAATCCGGCCGGGGACACGGGCGGTGTGGGACTTCAAAACCGAAACCACCACGGTGAAGCCACTATCAGACGGGCAGATTGCTAGGCCACGGTCGGATCCATCCACAGAATGGAGGAATTGACAGAAACGTGTAAAAACCCGTTGAAATCGGTTGCTTGGGAATTTGATCTGCTGGTCTTTGGGCTTGGTGTTTCCGCCTGTTTCTGTACCCAAAAAAAAAAAAAAAAAACCGGAAGATGAACAGCCTCTGAGAATCCTTCCTCCTCTGTCTGTGTCTGTGGTTCAGTGCCAGAGGGCCGGCCTAGCACATAGGAGGCACTGGGTTTGAGCCTTAGCGCGGCATACAAAAAGGAACACAGTCAAGAGAAGGCGTGCTGTCCACCTACAACTACTCTAAAAAAGAAAAAAGAAAAAAAAAGAATACTGACCATAATAGGAAAAAGGATTCTTCCTTGTGGAGTTCTATTTTGTCTGGCCACATTTTATATACATATATAAACATTTTTTTTTTTTATTTTTTTAAGAGAGAGTGAGAGAGAATTTTAATATTTACTTTTTAGTTTTCGGTGGACACAACATCTTCGTTTGTATGGGGCGCTGAGGACCGAACCCGGGCCGCACGCAACCAGGCGAGTGCGCTGCCACTTGAGCCACATCCCCAGCCCCTTTTTTAACTTTTACTTATTTTTCTTTTTTAAAGACAAAAGAAGGAGAGAGAGGGAGGGAGAGAGAGAGAGAGAGAGAGAGAGAGAGAGAGAGAGAGAGAGAGAGAGAGAGAATTTTTTAATGTTTGTTTTTCAGTATTCAGTGGGCACAACATCTTTATTTTATTTTATGTGGTGCTGAGTATCGAACCCAGCGCCCCGCGCATGCCAGGGGAGCGCGTTACCACTTGAGCCTCATCCCCAGCCCATTAATTCTTATCTGTATTTGTGTTTTTATTTACCAATTTTTTTTTTCATCTTGTGAAAACAGATCAACTTTAATTTCAGCACCTGAAGCTATCCAAGGGTATGCTCTATAAAGGTCATGGGACTGTTGTACACATTCAATAAAGTGACAACTCTGCCATACCACTTAGTATCTCACAATCAGGAACATACTTTTGAATTGCTTAAACAGAATCCACAGAATTAAAACAAAATCAGAAGCCATCCACAGTTATACTAATTGTCAATTACAAGTTTTACAATTAATACTTGATATAACAGTCAATATATAGCAGGGGATATTGAAATGATTTCAGAGTCTCATCCAGTTGTATTCGATTGGGAAGGTTTCTTGAATGGGGATAAAACTGGCCAAAGATAGATACAACCAGGATCAGACCAGCAAGTAAAAGTCCTACCACAGTTTCTGTGGTTTCCACTTTTTTTTTCTTTGTCAGTTAAAAGTGAACAGTGAGAATTAAATACTTATCTTTACATATACACAAGGTATGCTGTGAAGCATACTTGCTTACAAACATATAAAAATACTTGTTAAATAGTTCAATAAGAAAATAATGCACAAAAGTACATAGCAAAAACATTAACCATCTGTGACTCTGGAAAGCTCAATTCCGTGTTTTATATGACAGCAAACAAAAACAACTTTAGTTTTTTTGGAATGCCTTAAACCTGAAATACTTGAAAAGGAAGACAGACAGAAATCATTCATTCTTATCCTTAGCATGGCTGTGAAAGAGTTAAATTAAGAAACCAAGTACACATTGAGATGCCCAAGTCCAGAATGAGTCCAAATATTTGGCCACATAGAACACTATCATCTTCAAGAGGAGGAGTCATCACAGGCTTGATAAGCAGTTTTTTGTTTTTTTTTTTTTAAAGAGAGAATTTTTTAATATTTATGTTTTAGCTTTCGGCGGACACAACATCTTTGTATGTGGTGCTGAGGATGGAACCCGGGCCGCACGCATGCCAGGCGAGCGCGCTACCACTTGAGCCACATCCCCAGCCCCGAGAAGCAGGTTTTAATCCATAAATACAATAGGTATTTTGGTATTTTGGCCACTGGGAAAGAAAAGCTGTAGTATCAAGAAAGGTCTGATATGTCTCAATTTTGTAAACTCCGTTCAGTGTATTTAAGGTTATGTAAGGTTGACATCAAAATCTTTAAAGATAGGCAAAAAATTCATATTAAAAAAAAAAACCCTCCTGTGGATGTTAGAATAACAGTAGGTAATATGATTCCAGAAGTTAAAAATTATTTCACAACCTAAAACTTCAGCTTAGCAAACAGCTTAGGTTGCACAACTGATTCATCCCTATTAAGATGTAAGCCCTTAAAAGAAGAATATGTCTGTATATGTAGACATGTATTTAGAAAGAATCAGATCATCTTTGAAGCAGCCTTAGTGTTTCCTTTAAATTGGTCTGGAAAGGATTAGCCGGCTTCTTGGTCTAAGGCTAACACGGTGATCATTTGTCTAAGGCTAGAAAGGTACCAACATGAGGTAAACCATCAGGAGAGGAGGAGGAGATGAGGGCTTTTCCTGGGAGTTGGTAGCTAAAATTCAAGGGATTCTTAGAAAATGACACAATGGCAGCCTTTCTTGTCTTTTTCTTTCCGAGTTGGTTCCGGTGAAGGAGGACATTCTTGCTCTTGAAATTTCCTTATAACCCGGACAAGTTCATGAAAGGCTTGATCTACATTCATCCTCATCTTTGCTGATGCCTCCATGTATGTTACTTTAAGTTGCCATGCTAACTGCTGTCCTTCCTCCTGTGTAACCTGTCTTTCATGATCCAGGTCTGCTTTATTACCAATTAAAATCATTGGAAACTCATCACGATCCTTTACTCTGAGAATCTGTCTTTGAAACGTATAGATTTCTTCAAAACTGCGGAGCCCAGCCGGGCCGTGCCGCGCCGAGCCGCGCCGAGCCTCCGCCGCCCGCCCTAGGCCCGGCTTCGGGGACGTGTGCGGACGGGCGGGGGTCCCGAGCGCCGGGAGCTGCCAGGAAGGACTCTGGGCGCGGCAGCAAGCCCCGGGGCTGACTTGGTGCTGCCCGAGGCGCAGAGAAGCCGACTGAGCGCAGGGGTCAGGGGCTGCAGCGGCCGGGGACTGGCTCCTCTGAGCTTCTCCGCAGCGCCTGCGGAACGCAGCCTCCACCGCCGCTACAAATGGCCGTCTATTTACCTATCTGTTTACCTGAGTTTTTTGTTGTTTTTTGAGCATTTTCTTAAACCGCAAGTCATTTTCCATTGGGTCACAGAGCCAAATTTTACGTTTAGGCACTTGGTAATAAGAAGCTATAACAGGGCTCTAAGAGCGGTTGCCTTGGCTAAAAAGCGTGGGCCCTTGTCCCAGAGCGAAACAACAACAACAACGGGGGGGTGGGGGGGGGGACAAAAAGCCAAAAAAAAAAAAAAGAATCAAACAAATAATCCAATCAATCCATGGGCCAAGGACCTGAACAGATACTTCTCAGAAGTGGATTAAGACGCTCCTATAAAAGCGGCCACCAGGGGGAGCTCGAAAACCGTCAACAAAATCAGGCGGAAGGGACGCGGAACCTCGGTCGGTGTCAGCGAGATCCGCTTAGCAGGGGTCGTAGAAAGTCACCTGGACACGTCCCGCCAGCTGCCCACCCCACCCCCACCCCCACCCCCCCCCACCCCGCGCCAGGGTCCCCAGCAGCAGCAGGAGGCGCCGGCAGTCTGCCCAGCACCCCTAGAGAATCCGGCGGTGTGGGACTTCAAAACCGAAACCACCACGGTGAAGCCACAATTAGTCAGGCCGACTGACTGATAGGCCACGGTTGGATCCATCCAGACTATGTAGGAATTGACGGAAACATGTAAAAATCAGTTTGAAATCGGTTGCTTGGGAATTTGATCTGCTTGTCTTTGGGCTTTGTGTTTCCTGCTTTTTCAGTACAAAAAAAAAATTGGAAGATGACCAGCCTCTGAGAATCCTTTCTTGTCTAGGGGCTGTCTGTGTCTTTGGGTCAGTGGCAGAGGACCGGCCTAGCACAGAGTTTGAGCCTTAGCACGCCATACAAAAAGGAACAAATCGAAAGAAGGTGTGCTGTCCACCGACAACGTACTACGAAACAGAAAAAAAAAAAAAAAAAAAAGAATACTAATCATAATAGGAAAAAGGATTCTTCCTTGTGGAGTTCTATTTTGTCTGTTTGGCCATTTTATCTTTTTCTTTCTTTCTTTCTTTTTTTTTTTTTTTTTTTTTTTTTTTTTTTTTTGTTGTTGTATTTTTATTTTTATTGATCTATCAATATCACGGAGCCAAATTTTACATTTAGGCACTTGGTAATAAGAAGCTGTAACAGGGCTCTAAGTGAGGCTGCCTTGGCTAAAAAGCATGGTCTGTTGCCCTAGACTGAAACACCACATGCTCTGGGATAAATCAAGCTGGAGAAAGCTTGCCATCTCTACCTTCATTTTTATCTGTGTGCACATATTACGCACTGTTTCATCTAAGAAGTAGCAGTGCAACCAATATCTATCAGCCCTAAATGGACCCAACCCCTGCCCTCCCCAGCCACACAGGAGAGACCACAGTCTGAGCAAGAGCACTTCATGGTGTTGTCAGTCTGGTGTTGTGGCTCAATGGTACAGCACTTACCAAGTACGTATGAGGCACAGGGTTCAATCCCAGCACCACATTAAAATCATCATCATCACCTAAATAAACAAAATAAACATATGTATATATTTATCTGTTTATTTATTGGAGGAGGCCTGTAACCAGGGATTGAACTCAGTGGCACTCACTGACTGCGGAGCCACATCCCCTAGCCCTACCTATCTAGTATGTTACTTAGAGACAGGGTCTCACTGAGTTGCTTAGTGTCTCACTTTTGCTGAGGGTGGCTTTAAACTCTCGATCCTCCTGCCTCGGCTGTGTGTGTGTGTGTGTGTGTGTGTGTGTGTGTGTGTGTGAGAGAGAGAGAGAGAGAGAGAGAGAGAGAGAGAGAGAGAGAAGCGTGTCTGGGATGACAGGCATAGGCCACTGTACCCAGTCACTTATTTATTTTATTTTCAGTATGACTTCAAGGTACACACAAGACAATCACTGCCAGGCGTAGGAGGAACATAGCACATTGATAAACAGTCAGATGTTTGAGGAAGCATTCAACAATCTTAAGGTAGTGTGCAAGTCTTTCAATAACCTCAAAATACCTACATGAGGGTTGGGATTGTAGCTCAGTGGTAGAGTGCTTGCCTTGCATTCGTGAGGCCCTGGGTTCCATCCTCAGCACCACATAAAAATAAATAAATAAAAATAAAGATATTGTGTCCATCTACAGCTGAAAAATAAATAAATACATAAATAAATGGATGAATGAATAAATAAATACCTACATGAAAACCAGAGAGAATTAAAAGAAACGATGGATAAATCTATTATGGCAAAGAGGCGAGAACACTCATCCCTTAGCAGCTGACGACTTAGGCCATAAATAAATAATCAGTAACAAAGGACAGCAGAACTACATCGCGAACAACCCACACCTAATGGGCATGTTCAGAACACTGCAAGGCCACCACCACACAGCAGACATTCTTTTAAAGCGAATACGGAATGTTTACCAAAGTTGACCGTAGAATGGAACATAAACCAAATCTCCACAAAGTCTAAAAGATGAAATCACACCACAACTCTTCTCTGAACAACACAAAAGTAAGCTGGAGGTCGGGCATGTTGGCCACTGCCAGGAGTCATTTCAAGAACCGGATTAAACCCAAAGAAAGTATAAACCTGTAGATTCACAAATCTCAGGGAGAAATAGCAGCATCCATCTTTCACAAACTCTTGAGAGGGGCAGGTCAGGGGTCAAGGTGAGATTGAAATACCCCCAACAAAGTGTCAACTTTATCAAATCAGTAGCCTAGAGAGAGCAGGTACTTGTACTATTCCTTCTCGGTGCCATTGTGGTTTTTTTTTTTTTTTTTTTTTTGGGGGGGGGGGGAGGGGGAGGGGTGGTTCCAGCCACTTTGGGTTCCTACCACTTTGTCTGCAAGGGAAAATTTGTTTTCTGTCAGGATGGGGTGCCAGTTATCAGGGCGGGCGGGGAAGTAAGATTCTTACACTAAACCGGGCTTGCTTGCGGGCAGGTCTCAGTTCTAATTTACATAACAAAAGGCAGTGCAAAGTCTCTCCCACTGCCCCTGAAGGAAGAAAAATGTGGCCTCTCCAGGCTGTTCACAATTCCCAACCTGTTTCAAATTCCAGTATGGTTTCGCGTATCTGTTTTAAGGGTCAGTTTGTCTCTCTGACTCTGCATTTATGCTGACCGATTGGTTTAAAACTAAACTAAGAGGTTAATTTGAATATCATTTGTTTCAGAGCATTGGTTCAATGTGTCCACCAGCATTTAATTTCTCTCTCCTGATGTTCCTTAGTAATCTGATTGCTTTGGCCTCCTTCTCCTGGATCATGTGTAACTTGCCCCCCTTTGGTATAAAAAGAAACCTAGGAGGAGATTGATCCTAAAGAAAAGGGGTGCTCCACTAAGTGAGAAACTGAAAATCAAGCGAGAGAGAGAGTGTGTGTGTGTGTGTGTGTGTGTGTGTGTGTGTGTGTGTGTAAGTTATAGAGAGAGAAGGGGAGAGTCTCTTGTACTTCAGGGTTTTTGTTTGTCTGTCTGTCTGTTTGTTTCTTTGTTTGTTTGTTCTCTAATAATTACAGTGTTTCAATTGGAAGCTCTGCCCTGGGTAATTCTTTCCAATTCTTAGAAAGTAGTAACTGTGGTTATGTTCATTTCTGTTAATGATCCATTCTTCCTGCCTCTTAAATTCATTGATCACCCAGAACTTTTTTGTTTGGGGCAGGAGGGGGCCAGGTGCTTGAGAGAATTTTTTTTTTTTTTTCCTGTGTCATTTGAACGGAGATTTGGACCTCTGACTAAGAGTAGAGTTTTCCTAGAGAAAAGAGAAGAGCTCTAAGGGAAAAGCAGGGGGATTAGATTTAAAAAAAAAAAAAAAAAAAAGCCTTTTGAAACCAAACTATTGTTAGGTAAAACTGCTTACTCTTTGCCGTGAATGAGAAGAATCTTAAAATATGTGATGTGTTTGGGTCAGTCCAATGTGTCTTTGCGATGATTCATCATCTGAAGTGGCACCCCCTTTCTCCACTGAAAAGTCTTAACTGGGCCTCTTCAGAAATCTTCACCCAGACTGGTTTTAGGTCTGTCAGGCAGCCGAAGAGTCTCTGCCAAAGAACTCAAGGTGGATAAACTTCCTATTTTCGTGTCGCCCTGTTTACTTGGCCACTGGCCGAGAAGATACCAGCACTCCCCCTTACTAGTTTTTCACAAACATATCCAGAATAGTACTTTGAAGAAATGTGCAAACAAGGCCTCTGGCCTTGAGCTGGACTTCACAGAGATGTCTACAGGTTTAAGATACGAGAAGAAGTTACCAACTGGACTCCATGGTAACAGCTGGCAGGGGGAGACTAGACAGGGGAGAAGAAGCTCTCCCCTTCTCAGGTGTTGTCCTCGAGGGGTTAACATGCCCAGAACAGTGAGAGAAAAAGCTGCTTTTATGTGAACTTCTGCTGACCATGAGTTTCTGAGCCCCTCCCCTTACATGCTCGGTAGAAAACTCTGAAACTACCTGAACTCAGGGGATTAATTCATTACAGCAAAAGCCAGCCGTGTCCTCTGAACTTGGCTGCAGCCAAATAAAACCGTTTTCCTGCTCTGTTCGGTCGGTGCCTTGCCTCATTTGTCCCTACAACACATCCATGTAAGGAAGACTTTATCAAACCAGTAGCCTAGGTAAAGCAGGTTCCAGGTTGCTTTTTGCCACCACCACCACCACCACCACCACCAACAACAACCCCTCCCCCCTTTCGCCCCCCCCCCCTTCTTTGCAACTGAGAGATAAGATCCAGCTAACATGGGTCACTCTATATGCAATGAATACCAATAATTTCTTCTGATTTTTTTTTAACTACATACAAACAAACAAACCAAAAACCATGAAAAGTATAAACTATGTTACTGAGAATCAAGAAGAGTAATTCACTCATGTAAATTCAGAAATTCGTAAGGGTGGCTGTGGTTTCTGTCTGTTGCTGTTGTTGTCCTTTTTGTCTTTTTTAAAAAAATTTTCTCCCAACAGTCAAATCAAGGAACTGGGGGGGGGGGGGGAGGTGGGGGGGGGTCAGAAAGAAAATGTAACAGGGGTCCACTTTATATGCTTTGAGTATAAGTCTCACTGCTCAGCCACTGAGGCTCATGTTAAAACCCATATCCTTTTTCCTTTCTCTTTTTCCTTCCCTCCCCCTCCCTAATCATAGGTGAAGGCTATATTGACTTTCAGGGTGGGTTATCTGCCCATTGGCTAACAAATATTTAGAATTTCCATCCAGAAAATCACTTTTCTGTTTGATAACCTTGTTAGGCCTCGAACAACAGAGTGTCAGCAGAGTCGTCAGAGTTTTGTTGCTGTAAAGGTTCAGTTCTTATGTTTTCTTATTATAATAAATTCCCCCTCTTCCTTCTGAGATGCTTTGCCTCTGAGCAACACCCCCCCCAACACCTACCCCCCCTTCTCTCTCTCTCTCTCTCTCTCTCTCTCTCTCTCTCTCTCTCTCTCTCTCTCTCATTACCGCAGGGCTCCATAAGTTGCTGAGGCTGTGTTAGTCTTGTGATTCTCCTGAATCACCCCACATGTCTGTCACTGGAGATGTGTACACATCTGGGGAGTAGAGTAGTATGCTGTGTGTGAGAGATTATTTTATTCTTCAAAAGTCGGTACACTTGAAGACATATAGGTTTCCTACATGAGAGGTCACCAATTAGTGCCCTTTTTATTAGAACGTGTATTGTATCGAAGCTCTAAACTTATCCCATAGTCAGTGACACATGTGGAAGTTCTAACATATGCATTCGGTGTAACATTCAGATTTAAAAAAAAAAAAAAAAAAGATCTGTGCTTGGGGCTGGGGATGCGGCTCAGGTGGTAGCCCGCTCACCTGGCATGCGTGCGGCCCGGGTTTGATCCTCAGCACCACATACTAACAAAGATGTTGTGTCCGCCGAAAACTAACTAACTAACTAACTAAATAAATAAATATTTAAAAATTCTCTCTCTCTGTCTCTCGCTCTCACACTCTCTCTAAAAAAATTTTAAAAATAAATAAATAAATAAAAAGATCTGTGCCATTAATGACCAGTTTTCACATCTGTTAGTTTTAATTGAGTAAGTAAGGGTTTGGGGATCGTTTGTTGAAAGAATACTCCTGTACCAGGTGAGTGGCACTGTTTTCTGAATGCATAAGAGTATTTGTCCACTTGAGTCCAAGCTGTTCACCTAGGTCCAACTGTTGGTGAGCAAAAACCACATCGTGGCAGTTATCTGGCCAGAGTCATAGATTCTGAACGTGGCTTCCAAAGTCAAAGGTCAATGAATGTACGTAGGACTTGTAGGCAACTGTTGATGTGAAGATCTCTGGGCTTGTTGTACAGTAAATATGTCTGTGTTCCTTCAGCATAGAAGGAAATGTATTCATTATAGAATGCAAAGCTTGGGCTAGGGTTTTAGCTCGGTAGTAGACCACTTGCCTGGGACGTGTGGGGCGCTGGATTCGATCCTGAGCACCACAGAACCCAAAACAAAGGGGCAAACAAGCAAATAGGGTAAAGATAGCGTGTCCATCCATCTACAACTCAAGAAATTAAAGGGGAAAAAAATTAAAATGCAAGGCTTAGCCAGGCATGGGTTGGGGGTTCATGTGTGTCCTCCCCCCCCCCCCCCCCAGAGGATCAGGAGGAGCTTGAGAGAAGGATTGTAAGCTCATAGCGAGAGAAAGTAACCTCGCGAGACCCCTGTCTCCAAAAGAAAAGTTGTGATAGTAAAAGCAAATGGGACTCCGTTTTGTTTTATGTCTCCATTCTGTAAAACAACCAGGCCAAGTAGAAGGGTGATGACTGGGGCAAGATGTTCTTTTCCTTGTGCTATAGAAACCTTTAAGAACACGGAACTACGTGATGGGACATTGTTTCTGTAACTAGCCCATAACGGTGTGTGTGGGGGTGGGGGGGGGGGGGCTATGCTTCTGTCACTGGAGTGGCTAGGCTGATTGTGATTGGCTGAGCGTCCCTCTGCCTGACTTCACTCTCCCGCTTCTGTAACTTGGCTTGCTTGCATTAGCTAGACGCCCCCTCCCCCCAAAACGTCCCTTTTGCAGGTTTCAGTCTTATAAGGGGCACCCTTGCAATTGTTTGGGGCTGGCCAGGGGAACAGCTTTATGTTCTTCTGCTCAGTCGCCACTACTTGTGCTTTAATAAAGGCTTGATTCCTTTCTACGTGAGTCTGGAAGTCAGTTTTTGAAACCCTGGGACCAAGCTTTAACTAGAACAAGCAAGCAAGCCAGAAAACAAATGAATAGATAGATAGATAGATAAATTGAATATGGGGATGTGGCTCAGTCAGTGTTCAAGTGAGCGCTTCTGGGTTCAACTCATAAATCAATGGATTTACCAAAAATGTATAAAAATATCTGTATAAAAAGGGGAGGGGATGTTGGTTTAGCTCAGTGGTAAACTGTGTCTGTGTTCAGTCCCCAGTTCCAGGCTCCAGTCAGAAACCAGCCCCTGTGTAAGGGGCTGGTTTTTAGTTCCATCCCCACCAAGGAAACCCTGACATGCGTATGGGGAGCCTTATTTGTCTATTGGATGCCAAGGGTAGAGTGATTTCCATCTTGATCTCCCCCCCCCCCACCCGCTTTTTTTTTTTTTCTGTGTGAGCAAGGTCTCTTCTAGTGTCTTGATTTTATTTATTTATTTGGCCTAGTTGGAAACAATGCCTTTATGTTATTAGTTTCTTTTTATCTGGAGCCGAGGATGGAACCCAGGGCCTCGAATATGCTAGGCGAGCACTCCAACGCTGAGATATAAAGGACCCCAGCCCATCCCAGCCCAGCACGGCAGTCTTCAATTTTTTTTTTTTTCCTTTCCCGTGGGCACTTTGAGATGAGATTGCCTTGCCTGTTTTGGTTGTTTGAGTCTCTCTTTGTTCACTACTTTTGTTTCTTTTGTGATGCTAGGCTGGGGAAGAAACCCAGGGCCTTGGGCATTGGTCCACAAACGGTCTTGATTGCTGGGCAACACCCTCACCTTTTTTCTTTTGTCTCTTCCCTTCCCCAGAAAGTAAACCCAGGAAGGGCCTCCCTCTCCTTCTCCCAGGCCCAAATTCATCCTGTTTGGGTTTTGTGCGCAGACCGGTACACACTAGACACACACACACACACACACACACACACACACACACAGGAAACATCACTGTTTTGTTTTTGTTTGTTTCTCTCTTAACCTCATCCAGGCCCTCCCTCATAACTCTCAGGGGTGGGGGAAGGTGTTTACTATGGACCTCTAGTGGTGACAGCCTTGGGAGGGACTACTGCTGGGGAATTGGAGTGAGTGGGATGGGGGAAGTGTGGATTATAGTTCAAATTCCAAGGGTCGGGCAGAGGCACAGAAGCTATCTCCTAGGTGGGGCATGTTAAAGGCTAAGGAAAGTGATCAGATACCAGGGGTGAAAGAGGTATGTCCTCCCCCCCCCCCCAGTGCTTCCGGGGGACTTTACTGTATGGGGGAGGGGGGGCGGGGGAACAACCGCACTGAGGCCCGTGCCCATCTGTCTTTCCAGGGACTCAGTAGGCTGAGGGAAGAGAGGAAGATATGACGCGGCGGCTTGCAGCGTAGTGATCTGTATATGGATATAGATATACATATCTAAGTCTGTCTGTCTGTCTGTCTCTCTATCTATCTATCTATCTATCTATGTCTACACATGTAGATAGATTATATCTAAACTGGAAATGGAACTCAGGCAGGCCTTCCAAAATGACGGTAGCTTTGCGCCACCTAGCGTTCAGTGACTGCAACTAACGAGGCTGCCCTTTTCAGACCACAGACCACTCACTGTGGACTCCCAAGTTCCACAGGGTGGAAACCCGTCGCTATGCACATTCTCGTGTATATGCTTGTGTTTCTGACCCGGTGGCAAGATGAGATCCGACTGAAGAAGCCAAGCAAGCCTAAAACGTGTGTCCCACCTTCACCACTCCTAAGTGTGGAGGATTAGCTGACTGAGAAAGCCTTAGGGGAGGGAGCAGCTTCGGTCCCATAGGGGACAGTTGGGGAAGGCAAGGACCCTGAGTAGCTGCACAGTTGCTCTGGGATCCAATTTTACCTGTAGAACTACTCGGCGCTACATAAACCTCAGCCAGCCAGCCAGCCTGTGCTGCATTTTGTCCTGTCTTTATTGGTATTAGGTACTTTCCAGAAGAAATGGGGGGGGGGGGGGGGATTTCCCATCTCGTGTCAAGAGTCTCCCGGGACCGAATCCTCCTTGTCCATGCTTTCCTTGAAGATCCTTTAGAGATTCTTCACTTCGAGATGGACGGTTGTGTGTGCTGCTGCAGGTTTGACAGCCATCCGGGAGGAAAAACAACCACCAAAAAAAAAAAAAAAAAAAAAAAAAAAAAAAAAAAAAGTGTCCCAAATCATCTTTGTCATCATTCCACCATCCTTGGAAGAACGAAGTCGATCCAAAAGTCCTGGAAGAGAACAGTAAGAGTAGTGAAAGATCAGAATGGTAGGACCGTGTCCAGCAACCACCACCTCAGCTACTCACCAGAGAAGGTGAGGTCCTGGGAGTACTCAGGCAACCTCCAGAGACCTTGAGCTTTAACCAGCAAATAGAGAAAGGAGAGAGGGAAGGGGAAGGGGAAGGGGAAGGACACCCCCCCCCACCCCATGTGATAACACCACCACAGGGTTTATCACAGACTGAGATAGGATGTTGTCTCCTTTGATGTTAGCCAACATGAGCAATCAAGGGACACTCCCTCTCAAAAAAAAAAAAAAAAAAAAAAAAATTGAGGTGTAACTCCGTGGTGGTGGTTAGGTACTTCTGGATTCAATCCAGTGGAAATCATATCACCTTTCTTCCCTGTTTTAGGCAGACTTATCTGTCCTTGAGTCCACGCCCAGCGTAGTCTTGAAGTCACATAGACTTTGGAGACCAGAGGATGTCAGAAATGACTCTTATCAAAAGTAAGAAGCCGAATTACAACTGCGGCCAGGAAGAAGTGCAAGGTGGCCTTTGAATCTCCTCTACAAAACCTCCTGTTGTTGCTGACGTGCAGAAGAGTCCCTGTGTTTTTGCTTTGCCAGTGCTGCCATAAGCCTTTTTTCCTGTGTCTCAAGACCTTGCCATCCTTATTGGATTGGGCCAAGCTTTCAGCAACAGGAAGAGGAGAGAGAGAGAGAGAGAGAGAGAGAGAGAGAGAGAGAGAGAGAGAGAGAAAGGCCGGGGGAGGGGGAGCAAATATTAAAAAAAAAAAATCAAGAACAAAAATAAAGAAAAGTAACCGAAAGGAAGCACCACCAGCACCAGCACCAGCAGGAAAGAAACAGTGAAGCAAAAGTGAAAGAAAGGAAGGAGGGAAGGAGAGAGGGAGCGAGCGAGAGTTGAGTTGGTGGGCAAGGAAGGACAGAAATGCAGAAACACTCAAGAGCACCCCCCCCCTGGCTGTGACATTCCTCTCCAGGTACTGACCACCAAGAGAAGAAAAAGCCCAGACCCACACAAGTAATGATTTGATGCATGCAATTAAAACTGAACTCCCGATTAGGAAAGAATGTCCCCACTTGAAATAAGGAATATTCGTGGAGTCATCCTACCGCCACTTATAGCTAAAAAGAAACCATTGACAAATTAACTTGGGCGGGGGGGGGATGGGGGGAGGAAGAGGAAGAGGAGGAGGAGGAGGAGGAGGAGGAGGAGGAGAGGGAGAGGGAGAGGGAGAGCGGAGGGGAGGGGAGGGGAGGGGGAGGTTAGGGTGCGGGTGGGGGAGGGGAGGGGAGGGCGGGGCGAGGAGGAGGAGGAGGAGGAGGAGGAGGAGGAGGAGGAGGAGGAGGAGGAGGAGAAAAACAGAGGAAGAAATGAGACAAGAGAAGTCTGCGAACTCCATTTTGCACACAGATGCCCCTGGTGGCACAGGATTGTAATCCCAGGGACTCGGGAGGATGAGGCAGGCAGAGTGCAATGCGTCAAAACTCCAGTAGCACTCCCAGTCCCACATCAAAGCCAACCAAAAGAAAAACACACATAATTTCACTTACCCAGGCAGTATTTACATTGGGA
>NW_027288093.1:12500-32500 GCF_047511675.1 Marmota flaviventris | reverse complement strand
CAAACCCAACGGTGGCACGGAGCCGCCCCGCGGCCCAGGCCGCCGCGCTCGCGCGGACGGGGACAGGGACGCGAGTGGTTCGCGGCCATGCCCTTCCCCACCTCCCCTGCCCCGCCCGGGGAACGGCGCGGCGGCACGAGCGGGGAGCGACTCCTCGCGACCGGACCGGGTCGTGGCCGGACACACGCACCCGAGCGGCACAACCCTCACGCGGCACCGTGCGGGTGCCCGGCGCCCCGCGGGGGCGGGGGTGGCGGACCCGTCGTCCCCCCCCAAGCACCGGCACACAACGACGCCGTCGCCAGCGGACAAGCGGCGGTGGCGGCCAGGAGGCGGGGGCCGCGGCGGGCCCCCCCGTGGGAGCGAACTCGCGAAGGGTCGAGAGAGCGGGCGGGCCAGGGTCAGAAGAGACCAGACGGGGACGGGCCCGGCAGCACGAGGAGGCGGCGGCTGCAGCCAGCGTGGGGAGCGGCGCGCCAGAAGGGCGGCAGGAAACGGGAGCGGGCACCTGCCCACCCGCGGAGGAGCCCCGCCCGGAGAGAGCCGGCCGAGCCGCGCGGGCCGCACCGGCCGGACAAACCCAGGGCGGCACACGGTGTATCACCGCCAGCGCACACACTAGGCGCACGGGCGGTCCCGCGTGGCCCCGGACGAGCCGCCGGCCGGGTTCCCTGCATCAGCCAACCTCCCGGGAGGGCCCTCGCGGGGGACAGGGCCCCACCGCCCCACCGCCGCCGCAAGAGGCGGGGAGCCCCCGAACCCTCAACCCGCACACCGTGACGAGCATCCCCAGCGACAACCGCCCGTCCAGCGTGCCCACCGCCACACCCGGTACACGCCCGGGAGGGGGCGGCAGCGCGGCCGCGACCAGTCAGCCAGGGGGGGAGGCTCGGCGGAGGCGAGGAGGGGGGCACAACCCCGCCGGGATGGAGGGCGCGCCGGAGGCAGCGAGGGGCAAAGAAACGCGGAGAGGAAACCGGGGAGGAGACCTCGGGCACAGAGTCGGGCCGCCAGGAAAACAAGCGGGGTCCCACCGCCACACGCGAGGGCGGTCCCGCACCGCCTGCGACGCCAACCCGGCCTCCGGTCCCAGCCCCGGAGCCTCCCAACGAGACCCGCCGCCCCGCCACCACAGGGTGGCCCTCCACGCGACGAGACGCGCCTGGACTCCAAACGCCAGCATGCAACGCCACACCTCGTGCCGGTCGAGTCCCACGACCTGGGCCTCTACGGCCCCAGGGTCCGCTCGCTCACCACGCCGCCCGTGGAACGCTCCCAGGGGGGCCGCGGCGGCCGCGCCCCAAGCCAGCGCACACGCACGCAGGCCGCCCGCCGGCTCGGGACCGGGAGCGGGCAGAGGGCCACTCGCAGCGGGCGAGGGGGAAGGGGGGACGGGGCCCCTCAACCCCCGGCTGCGCGAACAGAGCCCCACCGCCACCGCGCGCACACACGCGGCAGGCACCAGCGGCCCACACGGTGGCCCCACGTGCGCCAGAGGGCCCCGGCCAGGCCCAGCGGGAACCCTCCCCCGACTCGAAGGGGGGGAGGCGTGGGCCGCGGTAGGCACAAAGAGCAGGCGCTCGGCCCCCACCCGCGGGGGGCCGGCGGACCCCCGCCCTCCCAGACGGCGGGAAGGGGGGGACTCTCGCCTACACACACCACCGACGGTAGCGTAGCGCACAAGGCAGGGGGCGGCCAATGGGGGAATCCGGTACCCCACACGAGGCACGCCCTTCACGGATCGCTAGAGAAACGTTCCTCACTGAGGGTGGGCGGCACCCGACCCAGCCCCTCTCCCAACCGGCCGCCGAGACAACGAGGGGGATCTGCGGTATGGGCAAGCACAAGGCTTCTTGAGCGTTCGCGGCCGGGGACACCCAAAGCCCCATCGCCTCGGGGACCGGACCGGCCCCAGCTCGGCGTCCCGCCACAATCGCTCAAACGCCCGGGCGACGTCTCCTTTCCCCCACCGGAGGTGGGGAAGAGCGCCCGGGCGCCCGCTCGCCTAACACTCCCCACGCCACTCGGCACTGGGGACGACAACGCAACCCGCTCCCCCAGGAGAGGGAACGCGCAACGCTGCCGAGCTTACCGCCTCGATCCCCCGAGCGAAGCAACAACGCTCTTCCTTTCGGGCACTCGCCTCAGAAACCCCCGCAGACGGGGCGAGACCGACAGCGAGGCGGCGGCCGGCCGCGGCAGCGGCACTGGGATCGGGAACAGCACACACCGGCTCAGCCTCAGGCACCTCAGGAAACGACCCGGAGCGCCCCAGGAGCACCGAAGCAGAGGCGCACCGTCGCGCCAAAGCAGCACGGCGGCAGCCCTCCCCGGCGCGGGGAGGGCCACACACGGCCCTTGGCCGCCCAGAGCGGGCGGCGAGCGAGAAGCACCCGCTACGTCAAAGGACCCCGGGAGCGAGGTCGAGGCCGGATTCCGCACCCCCGCCCTTCCCCGCACCGCGAACGGGCGGGGAGGCAAGGCGAGGGACCCGCAGGCAGGACGAGAAGAGCTGGCCCATTCACCATGAATGTCCGTCCCTCGCCTGGCGCGGCTTTGGTCCAGCCCAGGAGAGCGCAGAGTCACCACATCGATCAGCAGAGTGGGCGGGAGAGACCCAGGGAGCAGGGGGAGACCCGGCGAGGACCGCTTCTAAGAGGAGCCTGCTACGGCCTCACCGGCCCCACACCCCAGGGAGAGCGGCCGACGACACGGAACGGGGAACGCCTGACACGCGCGACTCAGAGCCACGGAAACGAGCGTCGTCACACCGCCCCCGGTGCCCGCAGCGAGGAGCGCACGGGCGGTAAAGGACCACCCGCCACCTCCCCCGCCGCCCCCCGGCGCCAGAAGACCGGCCGGCCGGAGGTGGCACCACCACCGCGAGGGCACTCCAGGTGCGCCAAAGAGCCGTCGCACGCAGGCCCAGGCAAGCAGCTCCAGAGGGAACGGGTCCGGGCCACCCCATCAGCCCAGAGCCCGGCACGCACCCGGAGGCCCAAGCTCCCTCCCTCTGGCGGCACGCGCCAGAGGACAACGTGTCAGCACCTACCCGATGGCAGAAAACGGCCAACTCGGGCCAAAACAATCGCGACCGGGGCAACGGGGAACAGTTCACTCAGCACCGCCGCCTTCCCTGAACAGAGTCGCGGTCAGCACACCGCGATATCGAGCCCATCACCGAGCTCCAGAGCCCCTAGGGACAACTGGTCGACCCTCGTGGACGAAGGCGAAAACAAGAGACGGGGACCACCATCTCCAACGAGCAGGACCGGGGGGCGGCCGGGGAACACGCTAAGGCGACCCACCACCGAAGGACGCCGGGCATAGCCATCAGGACAAGCCCCGGGCAGCGGGCCCCCAAAGAGGGAATGCGGCAAGGCCGGCCAAGCACACCCCTCTGGCCCGCCCGGCGCAGCCCCGCGGCCCCGCGGCCAAAACCCGTGAGAGAGAGGGAGAGGGAGAGGGAGAGGCAGCGGGAGAAAAATAACACAGGAGTCCCGGCGACCGACCCAGACGGGGCCAAGCGAAGCCCGTGGCGGCGAAGGAACCGCTCAGACTGCCACCCGAGGCGCCCGCGGCCCGGACCGAGCAGGGAGAGAAGACAACCGACACACACACAAAGCCTGCCGGTCCAGTATACCGCCAACGGGCCACAACGGCCCAGCCCAGCGCGACCGAGACAGTTCCGCTGGCGCCGCCCAACTCCTGGATCTCTGTCTCGGCCACCGCCACCGAATATCACGCCTTGGCGACTTCCGAGGATCAGACGCTCCCATAAAAGCGGCCACCAGGTGGAGCTCGACAACCGTCAACCAAATCAGGCGGAAGGGACGCGGAACCTCGGGCGGCGTCAGCGGGATCCGCTCCGCAGGGGTCGTAGAGAGTCACCCGGACACATCCCACCAGCCGGGTCGCCCCGCCAGGGCCCCCCACAGCGGCGGGCGCGAGACGCAGGCAGATCGGCCCAGCACCCCTAGAGAATCCGGCCGGGGACACGGGCGGTGTGGGACTTCAAAACCGAAACCACCACGGTGAAGCCACTATCAGACGGGCAGATTGCTAGGCCACGGTCGGATCCATCCACAGAATGGAGGAATTGACAGAAACGTGTAAAAACCCGTTGAAATCGGTTGCTTGGGAATTTGATCTGCTGGTCTTTGGGCTTGGTGTTTCCGCCTGTTTCTGTACCCAAAAAAAAAAAAAAAAAACCGGAAGATGAACAGCCTCTGAGAATCCTTCCTCCTCTGTCTGTGTCTGTGGTTCAGTGCCAGAGGGCCGGCCTAGCACATAGGAGGCACTGGGTTTGAGCCTTAGCGCGGCATACAAAAAGGAACACAGTCAAGAGAAGGCGTGCTGTCCACCTACAACTACTCTAAAAAAGAAAAAAGAAAAAAAAAGAATACTGACCATAATAGGAAAAAGGATTCTTCCTTGTGGAGTTCTATTTTGTCTGGCCACATTTTATATACATATATAAACATTTTTTTTTTTTATTTTTTTAAGAGAGAGTGAGAGAGAATTTTAATATTTACTTTTTAGTTTTCGGTGGACACAACATCTTCGTTTGTATGGGGCGCTGAGGACCGAACCCGGGCCGCACGCAACCAGGCGAGTGCGCTGCCACTTGAGCCACATCCCCAGCCCCTTTTTTAACTTTTACTTATTTTTCTTTTTTAAAGACAAAAGAAGGAGAGAGAGGGAGGGGAGAGAGAGAGAGAGAGAGAGAGAGAGAGAGAGAGAGAGAGAGAGAGAGAGAGAGAATTTTTTAATGTTTGTTTTTCAGTATTCAGTGGGCACAACATCTTTATTTTATTTTATGTGGTGCTGAGTATCGAACCCAGCGCCCCGCGCATGCCAGGGGAGCGCGTTACCACTTGAGCCTCATCCCCAGCCCATTAATTCTTATCTGTATTTGTGTTTTTATTTACCAATTTTTTTTTTCATCTTGTGAAAACAGATCAACTTTAATTTCAGCACCTGAAGCTATCCAAGGGTATGCTCTATAAAGGTCATGGGACTGTTGTACACATTCAATAAAGTGACAACTCTGCCATACCACTTAGTATCTCACAATCAGGAACATACTTTTGAATTGCTTAAACAGAATCCACAGAATTAAAACAAAATCAGAAGCCATCCACAGTTATACTAATTGTCAATTACAAGTTTTACAATTAATACTTGATATAACAGTCAATATATAGCAGGGGATATTGAAATGATTTCAGAGTCTCATCCAGTTGTATTCGATTGGGAAGGTTTCTTGAATGGGGATAAAACTGGCCAAAGATAGATACAACCAGGATCAGACCAGCAAGTAAAAGTCCTACCACAGTTTCTGTGGTTTCCACTTTTTTTTTCTTTGTCAGTTAAAAGTGAACAGTGAGAATTAAATACTTATCTTTACATATACACAAGGTATGCTGTGAAGCATACTTGCTTACAAACATATAAAAATACTTGTTAAATAGTTCAATAAGAAAATAATGCACAAAAGTACATAGCAAAAACATTAACCATCTGTGACTCTGGAAAGCTCTCAATTCCGTGTTTTATATGACAGCAAACAAAAACAACTTTAGTTTTTTTGGAATGCCTTAAACCTGAAATACTTGAAAAGGAAGACAGACAGAAATCATTCATTCTTATCCTTAGCATGGCTGTGAAAGAGTTAAATTAAGAAACCAAGTACACATTGAGATGCCCAAGTCCAGAATGAGTCCAAATATTTGGCCACATAGAACACTATCATCTTCAAGAGGAGGAGTCATCACAGGCTTGATAAGCAGTTTTTTGTTTTTTTTTTTTTAAAGAGAGAATTTTTTAATATTTATGTTTTAGCTTTCGGCGGACACAACATCTTTGTATGTGGTGCTGAGGATGGAACCCGGGCCGCACGCATGCCAGGCGAGCGCGCTACCACTTGAGCCACATCCCCAGCCCCGAGAAGCAGGTTTTAATCCATAAATACAATAGGTATTTTGGTATTTTGGCCACTGGGAAAGAAAAGCTGTAGTATCAAGAAAGGTCTGATATGTCTCAATTTTGTAAACTCCGTTCAGTGTATTTAAGGTTATGTAAGGTTGACATCAAAATCTTTAAAGATAGGCAAAAAATTCATATTAAAAAAAAAAAACCCTCCTGTGGATGTTAGAATAACAGTAGGTAATATGATTCCAGAAGTTAAAAATTATTTCACAACCTAAAACTTCAGCTTAGCAAACAGCTTAGGTTGCACAACTGATTCATCCCTATTAAGATGTAAGCCCTTAAAAGAAGAATATGTCTGTATATGTAGACATGTATTTAGAAAGAATCAGATCATCTTTGAAGCAGCCTTAGTGTTTCCTTTAAATTGGTCTGGAAAGGATTAGCCGGCTTCTTGGTCTAAGGCTAACACGGTGATCATTTGTCTAAGGCTAGAAAGGTACCAACATGAGGTAAACCATCAGGAGAGGAGGAGGAGATGAGGGCTTTTCCTGGGAGTTGGTAGCTAAAATTCAAGGGATTCTTAGAAAATGACACAATGGCAGCCTTTCTTGTCTTTTTCTTTCCGAGTTGGTTCCGGTGAAGGAGGACATTCTTGCTCTTGAAATTTCCTTATAACCCGGACAAGTTCATGAAAGGCTTGATCTACATTCATCCTCATCTTTGCTGATGCCTCCATGTATGTTACTTTAAGTTGCCATGCTAACTGCTGTCCTTCCTCCTGTGTAACCTGTCTTTCATGATCCAGGTCTGCTTTATTACCAATTAAAATCATTGGAAACTCATCACGATCCTTTACTCTGAGAATCTGTCTTTGAAACGTATAGATTTCTTCAAAACTGCGGAGCCCAGCCGGGCCGTGCCGCGCCGAGCCGCGCCGAGCCTCCGCCGCCCGCCCTAGGCCCGGCTTCGGGGACGTGTGCGGACGGGCGGGGGTCCCGAGCGCCGGGAGCTGCCAGGAAGGACTCTGGGCGCGGCAGCAAGCCCCGGGGCTGACTTGGTGCTGCCCGAGGCGCAGAGAAGCCGACTGAGCGCAGGGGTCAGGGGCTGCAGCGGCCGGGGACTGGCTCCTCTGAGCTTCTCCGCAGCGCCTGCGGAACGCAGCCTCCACCGCCGCTACAAATGGCCGTCTATTTACCTATCTGTTTACCTGAGTTTTTTGTTGTTTTTTGAGCATTTTCTTAAACCGCAAGTCATTTTCCATTGGGTCACAGAGCCAAATTTTACGTTTAGGCACTTGGTAATAAGAAGCTATAACAGGGCTCTAAGAGCGGTTGCCTTGGCTAAAAAGCGTGGGCCCTTGTCCCAGAGCGAAACAACAACAACAACGGGGGGGTGGGGGGGGGGACAAAAAGCCAAAAAAAAAAAAAAGAATCAAACAAATAATCCAATCAATCCATGGGCCAAGGACCTGAACAGATACTTCTCAGAAGTGGATTAAGACGCTCCTATAAAAGCGGCCACCAGGGGGAGCTCGAAAACCGTCAACAAAATCAGGCGGAAGGGACGCGGAACCTCGGTCGGTGTCAGCGAGATCCGCTTAGCAGGGGTCGTAGAAAGTCACCTGGACACGTCCCGCCAGCTGCCCACCCCACCCCCACCCCCACCCCCCCCCCCACCCCGCGCCAGGGTCCCCCGCAGCAGCAGGAGGCGCCGGCAGTCTGCCCAGCACCCCTAGAGAATCCGGCGGTGTGGGACTTCAAAACCGAAACCACCACGGTGAAGCCACAATTAGTCAGGCCGACTGACTGATAGGCCACGGTTGGATCCATCCAGACTATGTAGGAATTGACGGAAACATGTAAAAATCAGTTTGAAATCGGTTGCTTGGGAATTTGATCTGCTTGTCTTTGGGCTTTGTGTTTCCTGCTTTTTCAGTACAAAAAAAAAATTGGAAGATGACCAGCCTCTGAGAATCCTTTCTTGTCTAGGGGCTGTCTGTGTCTTTGGGTCAGTGGCAGAGGACCGGCCTAGCACAGAGTTTGAGCCTTAGCACGCCATACAAAAAGGAACAAATCGAAAGAAGGTGTGCTGTCCACCGACAACGTACTACGAAACAGAAAAAAAAAAAAAAAAAAAAGAATACTAATCATAATAGGAAAAAGGATTCTTCCTTGTGGAGTTCTATTTTGTCTGTTTGGCCATTTTATCTTTTTCTTTCTTTCTTTCTTTTTTTTTTTTTTTTTTTTTTTTTTTTTTTTTTTTGTTGTTGTATTTTTATTTTTATTGATCTATCAATATCACGGAGCCAAATTTTACATTTAGGCACTTGGTAATAAGAAGCTGTAACAGGGCTCTAAGTGAGGCTGCCTTGGCTAAAAAGCATGGTCTGTTGCCCTAGACTGAAACACCACATGCTCTGGGATAAATCAAGCTGGAGAAAGCTTGCCATCTCTACCTTCATTTTTATCTGTGTGCACATATTACGCACTGTTTCATCTAAGAAGTAGCAGTGCAACCAATATCTATCAGCCCTAAATGGACCCAACCCCTGCCCTCCCCAGCCACACAGGAGAGACCACAGTCTGAGCAAGAGCACTTCATGGTGTTGTCAGTCTGGTGTTGTGGCTCAATGGTACAGCACTTACCAAGTACGTATGAGGCACAGGGTTCAATCCCAGCACCACATTAAAATCATCATCATCACCTAAATAAACAAAATAAACATATGTATATATTTATCTGTTTATTTATTGGAGGAGGCCTGTAACCAGGGATTGAACTCAGTGGCACTCACTGACTGCGGAGCCACATCCCCTACCTATCTAGTATGTTACTTAGAGACAGGGTCTCACTGAGTTGCTTAGTGTCTCACTTTTGCTGAGGGTGGCTTTAAACTCTCGATCCTCCTGCCTCGGCTGTGTGTGTGTGTGTGTGTGTGTGTGTGTGTGTGTGTGTGAGAGAGAGAGAGAGAGAGAGAGAGAGAGAGAGAGAGAGAGAAGCGTGTCTGGGATGACAGGCATAGGCCACTGTACCCAGTCACTTATTTATTTTATTTTCAGTATGACTTCAAGGTACACACAAGACAATCACTGCCAGGCGTAGGAGGAACATAGCACATTGATAAACAGTCAGATGTTTGAGGAAGCATTCAACAATCTTAAGGTAGTGTGCAAGTCTTTCAATAACCTCAAAATACCTACATGAGGGTTGGGATTGTAGCTCAGTGGTAGAGTGCTTGCCTTGCATTCGTGAGGCCCTGGGTTCCATCCTCAGCACCACATAAAAATAAATAAATAAAAATAAAGATATTGTGTCCATCTACAGCTGAAAAATAAATAAATACATAAATAAATGGATGAATGAATAAATAAATACCTACATGAAAACCAGAGAGAATTAAAAGAAACGATGGATAAATCTATTATGGCAAAGAGGCGAGAACACTCATCCCTTAGCAGCTGACGACTTAGGCCATAAATAAATAATCAGTAACAAAGGACAGCAGAACTACATCGCGAACAACCCACACCTAATGGGCATGTTCAGAACACTGCAAGGCCACCACCACACAGCAGACATTCTTTTAAAGCGAATACGGAATGTTTACCAAAGTTGACCGTAGAATGGAACATAAACCAAATCTCCACAAAGTCTAAAAGATGAAATCACACCACAACTCTTCTCTGAACAACACAAAAGTAAGCTGGAGGTCGGGCATGTTGGCCACTGCCAGGAGTCATTTCAAGAACCGGATTAAACCCAAAGAAAGTATAAACCTGTAGATTCACAAATCTCAGGGAGAAATAGCAGCATCCATCTTTCACAAACTCTTGAGAGGGGCAGGTCAGGGGTCAAGGTGAGATTGAAATACCCCCAACAAAGTGTCAACTTTATCAAATCAGTAGCCTAGAGAGAGCAGGTACTTGTACTATTCCTTCTCGGTGCCATTGTGGTTTTTTTTTTTTTTTTTTTTTTGGGGGGGGGGGAGGGGGAGGGGTGGTTCCAGCCACTTTGGGTTCCTACCACTTTGTCTGCAAGGGAAAATTTGTTTTCTGTCAGGATGGGGTGCCAGTTATCAGGGCGGGCGGGGAAGTAAGATTCTTACACTAAACCGGGCTTGCTTGCGGGCAGGTCTCAGTTCTAATTTACATAACAAAAGGCAGTGCAAAGTCTCTCCCACTGCCCCTGAAGGAAGAAAAATGTGGCCTCTCCAGGCTGTTCACAATTCCCAACCTGTTTCAAATTCCAGTATGGTTTCGCGTATCTGTTTTAAGGGTCAGTTTGTCTCTCTGACTCTGCATTTATGCTGACCGATTGGTTTAAAACTAAACTAAGAGGTTAATTTGAATATCATTTGTTTCAGAGCATTGGTTCAATGTGTCCACCAGCATTTAATTTCTCTCTCCTGATGTTCCTTAGTAATCTGATTGCTTTGGCCTCCTTCTCCTGGATCATGTGTAACTTGCCCCCCTTTGGTATAAAAAGAAACCTAGGAGGAGATTGATCCTAAAGAAAAGGGGTGCTCCACTAAGTGAGAAACTGAAAATCAAGCGAGAGAGAGAGTGTGTGTGTGTGTGTGTGTGTGTGTGTGTGTGTGTGTGTGTAAGTTATAGAGAGAGAAGGGGAGAGTCTCTTGTACTTCAGGGTTTTTGTTTGTCTGTCTGTCTGTTTGTTTCTTTGTTTGTTTGTTCTCTAATAATTACAGTGTTTCAATTGGAAGCTCTGCCCTGGGTAATTCTTTCCAATTCTTAGAAAGTAGTAACTGTGGTTATGTTCATTTCTGTTAATGATCCATTCTTCCTGCCTCTTAAATTCATTGATCACCCAGAACTTTTTTGTTTGGGGCAGGAGGGGGCCAGGTGCTTGAGAGAATTTTTTTTTTTTTTTCCTGTGTCATTTGAACGGAGATTTGGACCTCTGACTAAGAGTAGAGTTTTCCTAGAGAAAAGAGAAGAGCTCTAAGGGAAAAGCAGGGGGATTAGATTTAAAAAAAAAAAAAAAAAAAAGCCTTTTGAAACCAAACTATTGTTAGGTAAAACTGCTTACTCTTTGCCGTGAATGAGAAGAATCTTAAAATATGTGATGTGTTTGGGTCAGTCCAATGTGTCTTTGCGATGATTCATCATCTGAAGTGGCACCCCCTTTCTCCACTGAAAAGTCTTAACTGGGCCTCTTCAGAAATCTTCACCCAGACTGGTTTTAGGTCTGTCAGGCAGCCGAAGAGTCTCTGCCAAAGAACTCAAGGTGGATAAACTTCCTATTTTCGTGTCGCCCTGTTTACTTGGCCACTGGCCGAGAAGATACCAGCACTCCCCCTTACTAGTTTTTCACAAACATATCCAGAATAGTACTTTGAAGAAATGTGCAAACAAGGCCTCTGGCCTTGAGCTGGACTTCACAGAGATGTCTACAGGTTTAAGATACGAGAAGAAGTTACCAACTGGACTCCATGGTAACAGCTGGCAGGGGGAGACTAGACAGGGGAGAAGAAGCTCTCCCCTTCTCAGGTGTTGTCCTCGAGGGGTTAACATGCCCAGAACAGTGAGAGAAAAAGCTGCTTTTATGTGAACTTCTGCTGACCATGAGTTTCTGAGCCCCTCCCCTTACATGCTCGGTAGAAAACTCTGAAACTACCTGAACTCAGGGGATTAATTCATTACAGCAAAAGCCAGCCGTGTCCTCTGAACTTGGCTGCAGCCAAATAAAACCGTTTTCCTGCTCTGTTCGGTCGGTGCCTTGCCTCATTTGTCCCTACAACACATCCATGTAAGGAAGACTTTATCAAACCAGTAGCCTAGGTAAAGCAGGTTCCAGGTTGCTTTTTGCCACCACCACCACCACCACCACCACCAACAACAACCCCTCCCCCCTTTCGCCCCCCCCCCCTTCTTTGCAACTGAGAGATAAGATCCAGCTAACATGGGTCACTCTATATGCAATGAATACCAATAATTTCTTCTGATTTTTTTTTAACTACATACAAACAAACAAACCAAAAACCATGAAAAGTATAAACTATGTTACTGAGAATCAAGAAGAGTAATTCACTCATGTAAATTCAGAAATTCGTAAGGGTGGCTGTGGTTTCTGTCTGTTGCTGTTGTTGTCCTTTTTGTCTTTTTTAAAAAAATTTTCTCCCAACAGTCAAATCAAGGAACTGGGGGGGGGGGGGGAGGTGGGGGGGGGTCAGAAAGAAAATGTAACAGGGGTCCACTTTATATGCTTTGAGTATAAGTCTCACTGCTCAGCCACTGAGGCTCATGTTAAAACCCATATCCTTTTTCCTTTCTCTTTTTCCTTCCCTCCCCCTCCCTAATCATAGGTGAAGGCTATATTGACTTTCAGGGTGGGTTATCTGCCCATTGGCTAACAAATATTTAGAATTTCCATCCAGAAAATCACTTTTCTGTTTGATAACCTTGTTAGGCCTCGAACAACAGAGTGTCAGCAGAGTCGTCAGAGTTTTGTTGCTGTAAAGGTTCAGTTCTTATGTTTTCTTATTATAATAAATTCCCCCTCTTCCTTCTGAGATGCTTTGCCTCTGAGCAACACCCCCCCCAACACCTACCCCTTCTCTCTCTCTCTCTCTCTCTCTCTCTCTCTCTCTCTCTCTCTCTCTCTCTCTCATTACCGCAGGGCTCCATAAGTTGCTGAGGCTGTGTTAGTCTTGTGATTCTCCTGAATCACCCCACATGTCTGTCACTGGAGATGTGTACACATCTGGGGAGTAGAGTAGTATGCTGTGTGTGAGAGATTATTTTATTCTTCAAAAGTCGGTACACTTGAAGACATATAGGTTTCCTACATGAGAGGTCACCAATTAGTGCCCTTTTTATTAGAACGTGTATTGTATCGAAGCTCTAAACTTATCCCATAGTCAGTGACACATGTGGAAGTTCTAACATATGCATTCGGTGTAACATTCAGATTTAAAAAAAAAAAAAAAAAAGATCTGTGCTTGGGGCTGGGGATGCGGCTCAGGTGGTAGCCCGCTCACCTGGCATGCGTGCGGCCCGGGTTTGATCCTCAGCAGCACCACATACTAACAAAGATGTTGTGTCCGCCGAAAACTAACTAACTAACTAACTAAATAAATAAATATTTAAAAATTCTCTCTCTCTGTCTCTCGCTCTCACACTCTCTCTAAAAAAATTTTAAAAATAAATAAATAAATAAAAAGATCTGTGCCATTAATGACCAGTTTTCACATCTGTTAGTTTTAATTGAGTAAGTAAGGGTTTGGGGATCGTTTGTTGAAAGAATACTCCTGTACCAGGTGAGTGGCACTGTTTTCTGAATGCATAAGAGTATTTGTCCACTTGAGTCCAAGCTGTTCACCTAGGTCCAACTGTTGGTGAGCAAAAACCACATCGTGGCAGTTATCTGGCCAGAGTCATAGATTCTGAACGTGGCTTCCAAAGTCAAAGGTCAATGAATGTACGTAGGACTTGTAGGCAACTGTTGATGTGAAGATCTCTGGGCTTGTTGTACAGTAAATATGTCTGTGTTCCTTCAGCATAGAAGGAAATGTATTCATTATAGAATGCAAAGCTTGGGCTAGGGTTTTAGCTCGGTAGTAGACCACTTGCCTGGGACGTGTGGGGCGCTGGATTCGATCCTGAGCACCACAGAACCCAAAACAAAGGGGCAAACAAGCAAATAGGGTAAAGATAGCGTGTCCATCCATCTACAACTCAAGAAATTAAAGGGGAAAAAAATTAAAATGCAAGGCTTAGCCAGGCATGGGTTGGGGGTTCATGTGTGTCCTCCCCCCCCCCCCCCCCAGAGGATCAGGAGGAGCTTGAGAGAAGGATTGTAAGCTCATAGCGAGAGAAAGTAACCTCGCGAGACCCCTGTCTCCAAAAGAAAAGTTGTGATAGTAAAAGCAAATGGGACTCCGTTTTGTTTTATGTCTCCATTCTGTAAAACAACCAGGCCAAGTAGAAGGGTGATGACTGGGGCAAGATGTTCTTTTCCTTGTGCTATAGAAACCTTTAAGAACACGGAACTACGTGATGGGACATTGTTTCTGTAACTAGCCCATAACGGTGTGTGTGGGGGTGGGGGGGGGGGGGCTATGCTTCTGTCACTGGAGTGGCTAGGCTGATTGTGATTGGCTGAGCGTCCCTCTGCCTGACTTCACTCTCCCGCTTCTGTAACTTGGCTTGCTTGCATTAGCTAGACGCCCCCTCCCCCCAAAACGTCCCTTTTGCAGGTTTCAGTCTTATAAGGGGCACCCTTGCAATTGTTTGGGGCTGGCCAGGGGAACAGCTTTATGTTCTTCTGCTCAGTCGCCACTACTTGTGCTTTAATAAAGGCTTGATTCCTTTCTACGTGAGTCTGGAAGTCAGTTTTTGAAACCCTGGGACCAAGCTTTAACTAGAACAAGCAAGCAAGCCAGAAAACAAATGAATAGATAGATAGATAGATAAATTGAATATGGGGATGTGGCTCAGTCAGTGTTCAAGTGAGCGCTTCTGGGTTCAACTCATAAATCAATGGATTTACCAAAAATGTATAAAAATATCTGTATAAAAAGGGGAGGGGATGTTGGTTTAGCTCAGTGGTAAACTGTGTCTGTGTTCAGTCCCCAGTTCCAGGCTCCAGTCAGAAACCAGCCCCTGTGTAAGGGGCTGGTTTTTAGTTCCATCCCCACCAAGGAAACCCTGACATGCGTATGGGGAGCCTTATTTGTCTATTGGATGCCAAGGGTAGAGTGATTTCCATCTTGATCTCCCCCCCCCCCACCCGCTTTTTTTTTTTTTCTGTGTGAGCAAGGTCTCTTCTAGTGTCTTGATTTTATTTATTTATTTGGCCTAGTTGGAAACAATGCCTTTATGTTATTAGTTTCTTTTTATCTGGAGCCGAGGATGGAACCCAGGGCCTCGAATATGCTAGGCGAGCACTCCAACGCTGAGATATAAAGGACCCCAGCCCATCCCAGCCCAGCACGGCAGTCTTCAATTTTTTTTTTTTTCCTTTCCCGTGGGCACTTTGAGATGAGATTGCCTTGCCTGTTTTGGTTGTTTGAGTCTCTCTTTGTTCACTACTTTTGTTTCTTTTGTGATGCTAGGCTGGGGAAGAAACCCAGGGCCTTGGGCATTGGTCCACAAACGGTCTTGATTGCTGGGCAACACCCTCACCTTTTTTCTTTTGTCTCTTCCCTTCCCCAGAAAGTAAACCCAGGAAGGGCCTCCCTCTCCTTCTCCCAGGCCCAAATTCATCCTGTTTGGGTTTTGTGCGCAGACCGGTACACACTAGACACACACACACACACACACACACACACACACACACAGGAAACATCACTGTTTTGTTTTTGTTTGTTTCTCTCTTAACCTCATCCAGGCCCTCCCTCATAACTCTCAGGGGTGGGGGAAGGTGTTTACTATGGACCTCTAGTGGTGACAGCCTTGGGAGGGACTACTGCTGGGGAATTGGAGTGAGTGGGATGGGGGAAGTGTGGATTATAGTTCAAATTCCAAGGGTCGGGCAGAGGCACAGAAGCTATCTCCTAGGTGGGGCATGTTAAAGGCTAAGGAAAGTGATCAGATACCAGGGGTGAAAGAGGTATGTCCTCCCCCCCCCCCCAGTGCTTCCGGGGGACTTTACTGTATGGGGGAGGGGGGGCGGGGGAACAACCGCACTGAGGCCCGTGCCCATCTGTCTTTCCAGGGACTCAGTAGGCTGAGGGAAGAGAGGAAGATATGACGCGGCGGCTTGCAGCGTAGTGATCTGTATATGGATATAGATATACATATCTAAGTCTGTCTGTCTGTCTGTCTCTCTATCTATCTATCTATCTATCTATGTCTACACATGTAGATAGATTATATCTAAACTGGAAATGGAACTCAGGCAGGCCTTCCAAAATGACGGTAGCTTTGCGCCACCTAGCGTTCAGTGACTGCAACTAACGAGGCTGCCCTTTTCAGACCACAGACCACTCACTGTGGACTCCCAAGTTCCACAGGGTGGAAACCCGTCGCTATGCACATTCTCGTGTATATGCTTGTGTTTCTGACCCGGTGGCAAGATGAGATCCGACTGAAGAAGCCAAGCAAGCCTAAAACGTGTGTCCCACCTTCACCACTCCTAAGTGTGGAGGATTAGCTGACTGAGAAAGCCTTAGGGGAGGGAGCAGCTTCGGTCCCATAGGGGACAGTTGGGGAAGGCAAGGACCCTGAGTAGCTGCACAGTTGCTCTGGGATCCAATTTTACCTGTAGAACTACTCGGCGCTACATAAACCTCAGCCAGCCAGCCAGCCTGTGCTGCATTTTGTCCTGTCTTTATTGGTATTAGGTACTTTCCAGAAGAAATGGGGGGGGGGGGGGGGATTTCCCATCTCGTGTCAAGAGTCTCCCGGGACCGAATCCTCCTTGTCCATGCTTTCCTTGAAGATCCTTTAGAGATTCTTCACTTCGAGATGGACGGTTGTGTGTGCTGCTGCAGGTTTGACAGCCATCCGGGAGGAAAAACAACCACCAAAAAAAAAAAAAAAAAAAAAAAAAAAAAAAAAAAAAGTGTCCCAAATCATCTTTGTCATCATTCCACCATCCTTGGAAGAACGAAGTCGATCCAAAAGTCCTGGAAGAGAACAGTAAGAGTAGTGAAAGATCAGAATGGTAGGACCGTGTCCAGCAACCACCACCTCAGCTACTCACCAGAGAAGGTGAGGTCCTGGGAGTACTCAGGCAACCTCCAGAGACCTTGAGCTTTAACCAGCAAATAGAGAAAGGAGAGAGGGAAGGGGAAGGGGAAGGGGAAGGACACCCCCCCCCACCCCATGTGATAACACCACCACAGGGTTTATCACAGACTGAGATAGGATGTTGTCTCCTTTGATGTTAGCCAACATGAGCAATCAAGGGACACTCCCTCTCAAAAAAAAAAAAAAAAAAAAAAAAATTGAGGTGTAACTCCGTGGTGGTGGTTAGGTACTTCTGGATTCAATCCAGTGGAAATCATATCACCTTTCTTCCCTGTTTTAGGCAGACTTATCTGTCCTTGAGTCCACGCCCAGCGTAGTCTTGAAGTCACATAGACTTTGGAGACCAGAGGATGTCAGAAATGACTCTTATCAAAAGTAAGAAGCCGAATTACAACTGCGGCCAGGAAGAAGTGCAAGGTGGCCTTTGAATCTCCTCTACAAAACCTCCTGTTGTTGCTGACGTGCAGAAGAGTCCCTGTGTTTTTGCTTTGCCAGTGCTGCCATAAGCCTTTTTTCCTGTGTCTCAAGACCTTGCCATCCTTATTGGATTGGGCCAAGCTTTCAGCAACAGGAAGAGGAGAGAGAGAGAGAGAGAGAGAGAGAGAGAGAGAGAGAGAGAGAGAGAGAAAGGCCGGGGGAGGGGGAGCAAATATTAAAAAAAAAAAATCAAGAACAAAAATAAAGAAAAGTAACCGAAAGGAAGCACCACCAGCACCAGCACCAGCAGGAAAGAAACAGTGAAGCAAAAGTGAAAGAAAGGAAGGAGGGAAGGAGAGAGGGAGCGAGCGAGAGTTGAGTTGGTGGGCAAGGAAGGACAGAAATGCAGAAACACTCAAGAGCACCCCCCCCCTGGCTGTGACATTCCTCTCCAGGTACTGACCACCAAGAGAAGAAAAAGCCCAGACCCACACAAGTAATGATTTGATGCATGCAATTAAAACTGAACTCCCGATTAGGAAAGAATGTCCCCACTTGAAATAAGGAATATTCGTGGAGTCATCCTACCGCCACTTATAGCTAAAAAGAAACCATTGACAAATTAACTTGGGCGGGGGGGGGATGGGGGGAGGAAGAGGAAGAGGAGGAGGAGGAGGAGGAGGAGGAGGAGGAGAGGGAGAGGGAGAGGGAGAGCGGAGGGGAGGGGAGGGGAGGGGGAGGTTAGGGTGCGGGTGGGGGAGGGGAGGGGAGGGCGGGGCGAGGAGGAGGAGGAGGAGGAGGAGGAGGAGGAGGAGGAGGAGGAGGAGGAGGAGAAAAACAGAGGAAGAAATGAGACAAGAGAAGTCTGCGAACTCCATTTTGCACACAGATGCCCCTGGTGGCACAGGATTGTAATCCCAGGGACTCGGGAGGATGAGGCAGGCAGAGTGCAATGCGTCAAAACTCCAGTAGCACTCCCAGTCCCACATCAAAGCCAACCAAAAGAAAAACACACATAATTTCACTTACCCAGGCAGTATTTACATTGGGACAACTGGTCGACCTCTTTCGTTGGGGGTGTACTGGTCGACCTCCGGGATATATATATATATATATATATATATATATATATATATATATGTGTGTGTGTGTGTGTGTGTGTGTGTGTGTGTGTGTCTGTGTGTGTGTGTGTGTGTGTGTGTTGCCTTGGAGGAGGAAAGGAGTAATAGGATGAGGGGGTCAAGGAAAAGAGAGAGAGAGAGAGAGAGAGAGAGAGAGAGAGAAGGGTGAAACTTAGGGGCTGGGGGTGTGGCTCAACCGGTAGCATGGGGCGCTGGGTTAGATCGCACCAAATAAAACATAAAATAAATAAAAATAAGTTAAAAAATAATAATAATAAAATAAAGATGTTGGGTCCACCGAAAACTAAACAATAAATATTAAAAAAAAAAAAAAAGGAAGGAAGGAAGGAAGGAAGGAAGGAAGGAAAGAAAGAAAGAAAAGGCGTGTATGAGTGAACACCAATTTCGACCCCAACCCCCATCCCGCTTATGTTAGGACAGCTGGTCGACCTCCATACTTACCGCATGAAAAAAAATTCCAAGTCCTCATGCGGACAACTGGTCGACCCCGGTCGTGCTGGGGCAAACCGGCCAACTGGTCAACCTGCGGGAGGGTGGGGGCGGAAGAGGGGGACAGGGGGAGAAGAAATGTAAGTAAACCAGCGCGGCAAACAATCAAACAAGCCCCGCCTCCCCGCCCCCAACCAAAAAAGGAAACCAATCATCTAGGGCTGTGAATATATCTCTGCAGGTAGAGTGCAATGCGTTCGAATGTCCAGTAGCAGTCTCAGTCCCGCATCGAACCGAGTCAAACGAGAAGCAGCAATACGGGTACTCTTCCAGGCAGATTTCACATTGGGACAACTGGTCGACTTCCGGGGAGGGGGCGGGGCGTGTGTTGGAGGAGGAAAGGAGTCATAAATAGGGTGAGGGGGGCAGGGAAAAGAGAAAGAGAGAGAGAAGGATATATAAATAAAGAAATTTAGGGGCTGGGGGTGTGGCTCAAGAGGTAGCGCGCTCGAGTGGCATGCATGGGGCGCTGGGTTAGATCGCACCAAGTAAGAATGAATGAATTGATAAATAAATAAATAAAAAAGATGTTGGGTCCCCGAAAACTAAACACTAAATAAAAAAAAAAAAAAAAAAAAAAAAAAAGGAAGGAAGAAGGAAGGAAAAGAAAAGAAAGAAAGAAAGAAAGAAAGAAAGAAAGAAAGAAAGAAAGAAAGAAAGACAGACTCGTACGAATTCAGAAACCATCCGACCGCGGTCCTCCCTCCCTCGGTTTACCTCAGGACAGCTGGTCGACCTCCGTACTTACCGCATGGAAAAAAATTCCAAGTCCTCATGCGGACAACTGGTCGACCCCGGTCGTGTTGGGGCAAACCGGCCAACTGGTCAACCTGCGGGGCGGGGCGGGGCGGGGCGGGGCGGGGCGGGGCGGGGCGGGGCGGGGCGGGGAGAGGAGAGGAGAGGAGAGGAGAGGAGAGGAGAGGAGAGGAGAGGAGAGAAAGGCTCACGTCGGGACAGCTAGTCGACTTCCGGGGAGGGGGCGGGGCGTGTGTTGGAGGAGGAAAGGAGTCATAAATAGGGTGAGGGGGGCAGGGAAAAGAGAAAGAGAGAGAGAAGGATATATAAATAAAGAAATTTAGGGGCTGGGGGTGTGGCTCAAGCGGTAGCGCGCTCGAGTGGCATGCATGGGGCGCTCGGTTAGATCGCACCAAGTAAGAATGAATGAATTGATAAATTAAATAAATAAATAAATAAATAAAAAAGATGTTGGGTCCCCGAAAACTAAACACTAAATTAAAAAAAAAAAAAAGGAAGGAAAAGAAAAGAAAAGGAAAGAAAGAAAGAAAGAAAGAAAAAGAAAGAAAGA